>NC_061102.1:35660552-35689297 GCF_015104395.2 Macrobrachium nipponense | reverse complement strand
GCATGATATTTAAGATCCTCCAAAGACTTAAGGTAATGCTTTGGAAAACCCAGTGTGACTTCCAACCAGTATACTTCTTCAGATCATCAAAGTCATATATTTGAAGAAATTTACAGAAGTTGTTATAGACTGAATTCCACGAGCTTTGGGAAAGGACCCTGGGCTGTCTTTCTTGGTAAAATACAAAAACTGCTGTGCAATGCCCTTTAGAGATATGGTACCACCACCCCCCACCGCCCCACATGAAAAAGGGGGGGGAGGAGGGCTTCGGAAAAGGTAGATGTTCCAGATAAATAGTCCTTAGGAGGGTTTTAACAGGACATAAAGAAGGATGTTGCGGAATCGGAACAACCTTCCATGGTGATCACCTTACCAAAGGGTTCTTATTCTTAGCCATAAAATATTTATTTGGTGAAAGCAACACGTCACCCGAGGAAAGGGAATCTATATGCCCTTGGCCACTAGATAAAGATGACATCCTGCGATGTTCTGGCACCTGAAGCCAGACTTAATAAAAACAGTGCCTTACGCAAAAGGGTTTGGCAATCACATTTGAAGTTGCCTGTTTTAGAGTCTAACCTGAGAACATCGTTAAGAAACCATGACACTGACGACGGCCTGTGAATAAGCCGCAGGCGTGCATAAGCCCTTGGGATTGGGGTGAAATAAGACTCAGACAGATTTATACCAAACCCGAGAAGAAAAATCTTTTTCAGAGCTGATTTAGTGGTTGTTATTGTGGCAACTGCCAAGCCTTGTTCGATAAAGTCCTGAAGAATGTTATAGCCACGTTCATTGTCATTACTTTGACATTTGATTCCCTGAGAATGTAGGCAATTGTTTAACTGCTGAACCATATTGGCGAAAGTGTAGATTCTCTTTTGTCTGACTCCAAGAACAAAATGTTCTGTGGATCAATGTCCCCTATCCTCCTACCTGCAAACTTCATGAAATCCATAAAGATAGGGCTTTTGTGAAGACCTGAGGATCGAACACAGTCACCGTTTGAACTTGTTGCGACAGCCTCAAGTCCGGGAGAGGGTGAGGATGAAGACCTAGTTCCAGGAGAAGGGGAAACCAATTGTTCTTGGGCCAGTAAGGAGCTATGAGAGCCACCTGACCTTTGAAGGATTTCAACTTGTGCAGCACCTTCAGGAGAAGGTCACTGGAGGGAATAAATAAACCTCCCTCCACTGGTTCCAACCTATATCAGGCGTCCGTAGCATATGCTAGAGGGTCCATATTTGGGGCTACGTAACAAGGCAGCTTGTGGTTTGCCCCTGTAGCGAACATATCTACTTCCATACCCGGTACTCTCCTACAAACCCTCTTGAAGGATTCCTGGTCCAGTGACCATTCTGATTCCAGGGGACTGACCGGGACAGTGCGTCTGCTACTACATTGTGGACTCCTGCCAGATGGGTAGCCGATAGATGCCAGGTGTTCTTGTCAGCTAGAGAAAAAGTTGCAATCAGCACGTGGTTCACATGACTTGACTTTGAACCACCTCTGTTTATACCGTGTATCACTACCGCACTGTCGAGAGCCAATCTGATATGAGTCTCCTCCGGAGGACAGAGCTTCATTAAGGTCAGAAACACTGCCATAGCTTCCAGGATGTTGATGTGAAGCTTTTGGAACTGAGGTGACCAAGTACCCTGAACCTTGTCGTGCTGTGAATAACCTCCCCAACCTGACAGTGATGCGACTGTATGCACCAGTAGGGTCGGGGGAGGGAACTGCAACTGTAACTCTTTGGCTAGGTTTTCGGCCATTGCCCATGGACGTAGACGTTCCTTGGGAATCAGAGGTACCCGGCCGAACTTGTCGCGACACTTGGCATTGGCCTTTGAACGTCAAACTCGATATGGCTATCGATAAGTATAACGTCACAGACGCCTTCAACGGGGTAGCTAGGTGTGACCTATGGGTCGGCTCCCCGTATTTAGGGTCTTTTGATGAGGAAAAGGCTAATTGGAGGGGTTGCTGTGGTAGTGTTTTTTTTAACACTCGCCCAGGTTTTATACCGACACCTTTTATATACGTGAGCGAGTCAGAAGCTTCTGACATGTCCAATTTAGCAGTTCTCTAGTATTATAGCAATATTTTACTAGAAATAGTGCTAAAGCAGACATATTTCACGGGAGCGACACGGCTGAGCCCAGAAATATATTATATAAAATTTTTTTTTTCATATATAAAAGTTCTTACATAGACAATCTATGCATAATTTAAATTTGGTTAAGGAGGCCAGCCTCCCTCATAAAAATATATAACTGCTCTATATTACAATCCTTTCCAAGAATTGTAGCTAGGATAAAATTGCCTACTCTGTCACGACCCCAAGACATGAACCTATGTCTCAAATTCCCAAGTCTGGGACATTCAACCAGCAAATGTCTCACAGTCAAGGGCACAGTACAGTTCTCGCAAAACGGAGGATTTTCACGAGACATCAAGAACCCATGGGTGAGTCTTGTATGTCCAATCCTCAATCTGCACAACACCGTTTCTTGTCTCCTTGGCATACATGGATATGACCAAGGAGACACTGAAGACGTGATACTACGCATTTTTTGATTGTTTAAAATATCCTCCCACTGGGACTGCCAACATTTTTTAATTCTCTGACCTACTAGAGGATACAAATCCGATATGGTAGTAGGCATCTTGTGGGTTCTGGGGAGCTAACCGCAGACTTTGCAAGTTGGTCAGCTTTCTCATTCCCAGCCACCCCAACATGAGAAGGCACCCAACAGAACTTTATTTCTTTTCCTCTTCTTTTTAGTAAAAGCAGCCATTCCAATATATCTAAAATCAGAGGGTTTAAAGGGTTAAAAGATTTCAGTGACTGAAGAACACTTCTTGAGTCACAATATATAATAAAATTACTTTCATTCCGAATTAAAACTTCCTTTAAAGCCTTTAAAATTCCATATAACTCTGCTGTTAAAAATATTGATGCAACAGATGATAACCTGCCACTCCTCTCTACATCAGGGAAGACTACACCAAGCCGACGCCAGCATCTGACTTTGAGCCGTCCGTGAAAACTGCAGGAGAGTCATGTTGCAAGGATGTCTAAAAATATTGACCGCATGGGCCTCACTGGACAATTCTGTTTTGGTAAAATTGAAATATCTGCAGAATTTTACCTCTGGGAAGTTCCAGGGGGGACTAACTGAATATTTTGCTGGTAAAATCTCGACCCTTGGCATGTTTAATTCACGAACAATGGTATTGACTCTAAAAGCGAATGGATGAGGTTGCTTGGGGTGATTTTCATAAAACTGCCAATGCCTTTCATTTCTCATACAAATGCTGGTTAAAGACTTAGGTAGCCTCTGGAATCTATACCAGCTCCGAACCAGCAGACGCTTGTAATGAAGATCCAGTGGCACCTCATCAGCATCTACAAGCATGCTCTCGGTGGGAGATGATTTAAATGCTCCTTAATTTCTGCCGTTGTCATAGGCTCCTCCTCTTCATCGCCGCTGCTGGAGAACTCCTCTTGAACGACATTATGTTGCATGGCCTCCAACTCCTTCAGGTCATCCGTCGTAAGCTCCTCTTGGTGCTCCTCGAGAAGATCGTTGATGTCGTCCTCGTCGATGACCAGCCCCATGGACTTGCCGAGTGCAACGATCTCTTCAAGATCTGGTTCCAAAACAGTTTCGGGATCGTCAACTGTTTCGGACTCAGCAGCACCAGCTTCGCCCACGTCGAATCTCTCGAAGTCTCAGTCGGATACGGCATCAGGCCAGAGTTTCCTCCACGAGGAATTCAAGGTTCGCCTCAAAACCTCCTGCCATGCTTGGTCGATGAGTCGGATGCATATGACGATGTCAAAATGCTCCTTCCAAAATTCACGCAAGGTGAGGCTTGTGGTATCGGTGATGTCGAAACATCTTTTGAAAAGATGTTTCGTGTACAGCTTCTTAAAGTTCGCTATCACTTCCTCTAGGATATCTTCCTCGAGGCCAGGAGGGTGGGGAGGGGCATTGTCCAACACCAGCAGACATTTCAGGGGGAGGCGCTTCTCTTGCAAAAAACTCTTCACAGTCGGGCCGAAACACAGATTTACCCACTCGGTGAACAAAAGCCTCGTTACCCAGGCTTTTGCATTAGCCCTCCACATCACTGGAAGCTTCTCCTTCAACACTTTGTGGGCCTTGAAGGCTCGAGGAGTCTCGGAGTGATACACCAGTAGGGGCTTTACCTTGCAATCCCCACTGGCGTTCGAACAAAGTGCGAGCGTAAGCCTGTCTTTCATAGGCTTATGCCCGGGTAGCTTCTTCTCTTCCTCCGTGATGTACGTCCGACGAGGCATTTTTTTCCAAAAAAGGCCAGTCTCATCACAGTTGAAAACCTGCTGAGAACTGTAGCCTTCCTTGGTCATCATCTCGTCGAAAGTCTTCTTAAATGCTTCGGCCGCTTTCGTGTCCGAGCTGGCAGCCTCCCCATGACGCACCACCGAATGGATGCCAGTCCGTTTACGGAATTTCTCGAACCAGCCATGCGAAGCCTTGAACTCTGGGGTTTGCGTTGAAGTCCCTTCCCCTCCGTCGTCTTCCGCCTGCGCAATCAAATCGCCGAAAATAGCACTGGCCTTGTGAGCGATTGCCGTCTCCGTTACTGTATCGCCAGCGATTTCTTGTCTTTTATCCAGACGAGGAGCAGCCGTTCCATCTCGTCGTGCACATGGCTCCTCTTGAAAATGGACAAAATATTGATGCCCTTCGATGGGTGTAGTTACTTTGATGGCATCCTTCTGTTTAAGGATGGTGCCTATTGTGAACGGATTACGGCCGTATTCCTTTGCGATCACACTCAATCGCATACCCGCTTTCGTACTTCTTTATGATCTCCAATCTTTGTCTCCAAGAGACAGCATGCGATTCTTTCCAGTGAATTTCAAACTTCTTGGGACCCATGACTACGTTAATTTACGTAAAGTTACACAAATACGTAATAATACAGTCTTCCCACAACACGATAATATATACTGCAACGAAATCACTAACGAATTTACGTTACTAAACAAAATCGTTGGAGCGAACAAATGCCGAATGCGTACGGTAAAGTTTCGGGTGTGAAGTGGCCAAGCTAAGGCACGCCAACACGTACTTATAGAAGATGCATGATGGGAGGGATGCTGTCCAATCAGAGAGAAGGATCTCATGGCTTGGCTAGCATCAAGAACCAATGGGAGAGCAGGAGGATGGTGGCGAGTCTACGATAACTAAGATGGGCGGGTGGCGGGTCGGCGGCCTGCGGAGGAAAAAAAAAAAAACCAAAAAAAATTTCAAAAATTTGGTTATGGGGCGAACTTCTCGGACTTTCAGAAACCTTTCGTATCTTGAAAACTTTTCGTATGTAGAGCAGTAAAATTTTTTGTCTTTGCTTTCATAACTTGGATTTTTCGTAAGTTGAGCCTTTCGTATCTCGAGGTACTACTGTAGAATGGTTTCTCTATTTTAACACTTACCTGCATCAAGCCAGTTCCAGCATGTAATGGCTGAATCCACTCTCTGCCTGGAGGAAGAGAAGAAGGATGATGGGATGGAGAACAAAAGAGACCAGTCACTCAACATAAAATGGCCCCCTCCCTCACCCTCCCTCCAAGGAAGTTAATGGCTTAGCGAGACTCCCGATTTTCGTAATAACAATTACCAGGAATGTTTGTCTCGCCCGAGTACTATTTGAAACTTACAGAAAAGCCATAACACTCTGAGAATGCCAGAAATTCCAAGGAATTCGAGCATTCAACGAGATTCCCAGGTATCATAGTAACAATTATTATGAATTCTTGTCTCGCCCAAGTGTTTGCAGATCATACAGCAAAACACTCAGAGAGTGCTAGAAATTCCTAGGAATTTTAAGCCCTCGACAAGACCCCTGAATTTTGTCAAATGATCATCGGGGTGGGGCCCCTCCTTGACTCCCATAGAAATTGAGGAGGAATGGGCATAAATAAAAACCAGTCCTAAACGCAAGCATGTAAGACTGGAATGAGAGTACAATTCAACAGAATATACAATTGAGGCTCCCAAACCCCAAAGGGGACTACAAATTGAAATCTGTCCAAAGGACAGAAAAAGCCATGGAGACAGTCTCCAGTTTTGACATAAGATCCTTCCTCAACGACGTGGATGTACTTCTGGTAGGAAGAGGGAATAGGTGAGGAAGACTGGACTGCCTTGCTAGCGGAACTAGCAGGACAAGTGAGTCACAGGCAGCGTTATCGTTTATTTATTTTGTAGTGTGATAAATAAATGATTTACCTAATTAGTAATTTTCAGATAATAATAAGATTAATAAAAGAAATGGCAATTCCCAGTCTTCAAGAAAGGAGGGCAGGGGAGTAAATGACAGTTTGATATAGGTATTGCCAGAGGGGAGGGAGTTGTAAGGAGTTATTTTCTCTCTCTCTCTCTCTCTCTCTCTCTCTCTCTCTCTCTCTCTCTCTCTCTCTCTCTCTCTCTCTCTCTCTCTCTCTCTCTTCATTATTATTCTCTATGTCTCAGAAATAATTCATAATTTCACTCTTGATGGTCAGATATATGTTGCTGATTCAATGCTCTCTCTCTTTCTCTCTCTGATATTACTTGTTTGTATATATTTTCAATGGTAAAATGTTTAAAGTCTTGTAAAAGAGGCACCACAAGGGGTTGTAAATAGTCATTTTCAACTTCTCGTGAAAAGCAGGGAAAATATTTTAGAATTTTTTCCTACATCTTTAGAATTTTTTCCTACATCTTAATACAAAAGACCTACTGAGGTCTTTTGTATTAAATTGACCAACCTCAAAGTTTTGCCGGCTTGGGGTGCAGCATATTGATTTATTACCCCGTCCGGTTACCCCTTAATGGATGGATTGCTCCTCGGGAGTAGTAATAACAGGTTTGGAGTGGTGGACGTACTGATCCTGTAAATAAAGTATATTAAGGGCCATCAATTTGGAAAGAATCGGGTGGGAAAGAGGTGCCAATACTTTTAGAGCCCATAAATTCACTAATGGCAACTTTTACACTGGCTAAAATCAAGACTAGGCAGCTCATGCAAGCTCAGTAGTGATTTTGACTTAGAGGAGGAATGTAGTGCCTGTCTCATGTGATGTCTTTGGAAATTTGCTCATAAAAAGGATTTTGACGTAGGAAAAATCTATTTCTGGGCAATTGGTTCGTGTCGCCCAGTTGGAAGAATAACCTCAGATAGACCCAGACATGTTCTTTCCTATCTGTCCTAATACTTAAAATCCTCTCGTGATATATCATATCATGAATACCTTATACATATTCCTAATATTCGCTCCCAACTCTAATACTAACTCAGACAGCAAGATTGTTGGGTTTACAAATAGAATTTAGGCCAAAGGCCAAGTATTGGGACCTATGAGGTCAGTCAGCGCTGAAGGGAAATTGACAAAGTTTGAAAAGGTGTGACAGGAAGAAAAAACCTCTGTTGCACAATGAGTCCAGTGTTAGGAGAGCGTGGAAAATAGGATGAGAGAATATGAAATCAGAAAAGTAGGAGAGAGAGAGAGAGAGAGAAATACAATCGTCTAGGATAAAGAGAGAATATAAAATCAGGGAAGTGAGAGAGAGAGAGAGAGAGAGAGAGAGAGAGAGAGAGAGAGAGAGAGAGAGAGAGAGAGAGAGAGAGAGAGAGAGAGAGAAATTACAATCGTCTAACATCTCCACCTCCGTAAATTGCACCCTCTTCTAAGTTAAAAGTGTATTATCTTAATGATAATATACTCGTATAACTCCGTACAGCTATGAACAACCGAACGAGAACTTGTTGCTAATGCGATCGACTCCTATAACAACATCACTATTATTGATCAGCGACAGCGTGTGACAGTAATCGAATCCGATAGCAACATCCGTTATTGTATTCATCCGCGTGTGACGGTAATTACTGTATTCATGTTATAAATGCAGCTGAAGCTAATAAGGCAAAATTACGTGCATCAGCAACCTGGACAGAAGTCCCGAGCTTTTGTATGAATTCAAACGCAGCCGTGGTAAAAGAAACTAATAGCATGAAAGAGCTCATTACTGTTGTTTTTTACACAGACAAAGGAATAATAAAGTATATAAAGTGTAAGGTTCGTAATACCTATGAAAACGAGTGAAAAACGAACGGAATCCTAAATTTAACGCCATCTAACCCGAGGGAAAACTAGCTTCCAATGAGACGTATCAGTCAAATTTTGGTCTTAAATTACATCGTAAGACGAACAGTATGACTTCGTTCCATAAGTTAAGTATCCAGATATTCATTAATATGCTAACTAGGGACAAAAACATTAGCCGAGACCAAGTGATATGGTTGAATCTGGAGCCAAGGAAAAAAAAAACAGACTAGCCGGCATCCTTGTCTGTCTAAGCCACACCTCCTTACAATAGTGCTGTTTGACGACAAGCTAGTGTAATTGTAATTTAATTGAAAAGTAATAAAATAATATTTAAAGGTAATTAAATTAACTTTATTAGGCCTAATATTAATTTCAGTTGTCATTGTAATTTGATTAATACGACTGGTAATAATTTGTAACTGTAATTGACATAAGCGCAATGTAATTTTACTGACGGGCAATAGTCGGTTAAACGTATGAAGACGTACATACATACGAATTCCTTATATCTGACATCTGATTATATCCCGCCCCAAGATAGATACCTCATTGACTATGTTTAAATGTCAACATAGTTGAACACACGTCTCCTTCAAGACGTTTGTACAAACTTGGCATAAGTGAGAGTGTTTGTTACGTTAGTCATTTTAGGCAAGCAGGAGAGAATGAGATGGATACGGCGACGCAAACCCGTATCGTCATCCGCTGATTCCAGCGTGAATGACTGCCGAGTTAGTGTTTATACTACGCTAATATGATGATACATATAATACAATTATAATGCTTTAGTCGGACAGAATCCGATCTTCATTCTGTTCGATTACATTCATATTAATTATCCTAAGATCGGATTCTCGTTCGTTTTCAATTACACCTGTACTGAATTATCCGAAGTCAGAATGCCTTGAGCCTACAGCGTTAGCCAATACAAAAATAATTACCGATATGTTGTACAGCGAATACTTTAGGCTAGGCTAGGCTACTGAATATGCATACGATATATCATCGTGAACACTTGGCTAACCGTAGTTAATTTTATTTCGCTTTCTCTCCATACTGAATATCGTAAGTCAATATGCATTGAACAGAGAATTAGTTGATATTAACAATTATCGTATCGATAAGTAGAGGAAGTAACCTTAAAGACGAAGGAGCATATCTGAAAGACCAACCATGGCCTAAAAGCTTCTGATGCAAGGAACTCGAAGCAGGAAAAAGCCTAAAGATGCTCTAAGGACACTGTGCCTCTATAAACTACTACTTTTAATAGAAAACCGACCCGAAGAAGCCTCTTCCTAAACTAAACACTATGTAGCCTATTATCCCTACTCGTCTATATCTGACCTAAGTTTTTATCATCCTGAGAACTTACACATCGAGGGAAGGGGAAATCTGCTGCCAACACTGCCTGCTCCGCGCCAGGGGGACGGCGGATCCTGCCCTGTGGGCTTGCGGATCCCCATAACCCCCAGCACCGGTTAGGGCTGGTTCTGGAACAGGCAGGGGAGCTGGAAAAGAACGATTAGTAATTTCAGTATCCCTATTGCTCGATCTATCCTCACTTAATCTTGACATAAAATCGGTAACAGAGATGTCATGCTCGATGTCAGCCTACTCTCAAGTCTCTTAAAGAGCACTGTCTCTGTCTTTATCTTGATCTACGTTAGTCTCTTCCTGCCTACACTTACTTCTTAATACGAGACCTTTCCTACGTTTGAGATACCCTAACATCTGGTCCAAAGACCACTCCTGACATTCCAAACATCTGGTCTTTACATTATATTGAACAGGCCTACAATTTACGCATAAGGAATGACTATCGTGTCATAGGGTACTCATCCTTTTCTTGCATTGTTGGCAAAGACGATACGTTGTTGAACTTCCGCTCGTCGTTTTCTGTGATGTCGTGGCCAAGAATGCAGTAGTCGTTGTCGTAGCTTGTGTTGTTTCTTCCTTTGCAGAATCAATGTCTGATGACAATGTATTAAGAGCAATCCAACCGTAATCCAAAGGGATGCGTAATTCGTCACCAAAATCAATCAAATCAAAGGTGCAAATGAAGGCCGGGCAAGACCAAAAAGGAGTTCGCTGTGGATACATCTGTACTCCACCGCGAAACGATAAGTGGATTGACGTGAGAGGGCAGGTGGGTGACCGGTCCCGTGAGGCAGGTCTACCAGCGGTGGGCTGGTAACTAGGTAACGAGGGTGTTTGCCAGGAGATTGGCAACACTGATCGTTTATTTTAACCAAAGATTTGGTAAATTTTTAATAAATGATGGTTCGGGCTGGTAAGTGACCAGGGCTTATTCAGGTGTTCCGGGGGTGTATTGCAATATACAATTTATGACAAACTGATTTGTTCCGACACGTAATACAAACCTTCGGTCCTTTAACAATAGTAAGACTCACTGATTGGTGGGAGGAATCTGAGTGAGCCTCTAGAACTGACTGGAGTTATGCGCACCTAGGCTACTCCTCCTGGTTGTAAGAGCAAGGAGGAGTGCCCTGCTGCCTCTGACAACTTGATCGGAGTATAGGACCTGCATGATCAAGAGCCAGACTCCTGGGCCTTTTCAAAATGAGTGAGAGATAGTGACTCATATGAAAAAGGGCTGTGAAGAATATTTGGTGTCGGAGACATTAATGCAAAGTTCTGGGAAGGGTTTGCATTATTGTCAGTCTCCTTCCTCCCCTTGCTAGGGGAAGGAGCAGGATTGCTTTTATGATTCTGATAAGAAACATAAAAAGGATGCTTATGTAGAGGCTTACCGCATCAATCGTCCAACCAGCCAGTGTGAGTTCGAGTCCTATCCTCAAACCGAAGGACGAGGATTGGAGAGACGAGGCGTGGAAGGGGGAGAGCCAGTCACTCTCGCATCCTTCTTACCTCTACAACTGCACACCATGGATGAGATGCAACTTGTCCTCTTGAAGGAGCTGGGTAAGCAAACACATCTTGCAAGCATCTACCACTGGTTCAGGGAAATGAGGTTCCAAGGACCTGTGGCCAGTCCCGAAGGGAAAGAAGGATATAGTCGCAATGACCTATCCATCTTCCTGTCCGACATATTCTTTGGAGTGATGTCCAGTACCCGTCCAGTGGTCTATCCATCTGCAGCAAAGTCTCTCACAGTCTCGTATCCCACTGCAGCGAAGTCTCTAGTGGTCTCGTATCCCATCCCACTGTGGCGAAGTCTCTCGCAGTCTCATCGTCTCCGCAATGGATAAAGACACCGACACTCCATGGTGGGTGTTGATAGTTATGGGTACCGGAACACGCCAGTAGGGCGAAGTAATAACTGATCTCGATCAACAGATACAAAGTCTACCGTGTAGCTCGTGACGGTCTCGGACGCTTCGACAGCTGCCGACTGACTGCGTTCGGTTGTGTGAGGCAAGCTGTCCATGCATCCGAGGCGTAGTCACATGACCCTCACCTTTTAAAGGGTTATGCCGAGAGACCATACAAATGGTCTATCTGTTGCCACCGATGCTGGAAGGCGAGATGATGATTCATTCAAGGCATGTGCCCAACAGACGAAAGTCAATTGCCTTCTAGAGACCGAGGTCCCTGATGGCAAGACAAGTTCTCATAGTAGTTGAATCTCAACTAAGGAGAAACAATACTATGTGCCATTGAAGACGAAGGTGATAGGTGAATGCAGACCTACGTCTTCACAGCTGAATTGAGAGAAGTTAACTCTCAAGATTCTGAACATAGAAAAGTCCCGCCGATGACACCAACCCACGAAGACGACTTAATCCCTGTTATTTACAGAGGACTGAAAATGCTAAACCGCTACTTCATTGTTGTTCGCTGAAAAGTCGGAGTTACAATGAAAGCGGAGCGCTTTTCAGTAATAAAAACACAGGGATTGTACTGCCTGAAGAACCGCTTCTCATGGGCTGAATCAGGGAGGACACCTATATACTTGGAAGTAGAGCTGGCAGGGCGGGGAACAGGCGATGTCTTCCATTATACTACATCTACAATTCGGGGTGGACAATGAACAATTGCACAACTACGAATACGAGATATATTTAGAAGACAAACTCAGATGTCTGAAGAAATCATTCCGCGTCATCGCAGCGGCAGGTGCGATGCAGCGGGTGACTAGGCTACAGACTTCTGTTACCGTGCGGTAAACAGAAAGATGATAGCGAGTCTAGTGAGATATCTCTATGATAGCGAGTCTAGTGAGATATCTCTGTCTGAAAATTCTCGCGATGTCAAAGGCGATGCAGTATAGAGATGGTCATCCATGTATGCGAGAATTCCAGCCAACCAGAGACCTAAGTCTGTGATTGCCGGGCAGAGATTCGGTTCGGTAGTCAATCATTGCAGAGGAGAGAGACAATATCCGTCCGTAGTATCTCGGAGAGCCAGCTGGTACTGGGCTGCGGCAGGCAGACCATACACCGCTAGCTCTCGCTCACTCGTCATCCTGAGTTGCCAGGTAATCCATTCCAAAAGGAATGCGTTCGGCTAGAACCATCGGGCGCAAAAAAAATATGCTCGAGCATTTGCATTTAATCGAAACAGATTTCGGTGAATGCAAACGCTGAGGAGGTGTTGTAACAATACCATTTGTAGGTTCCTGTACATAGACCTCCATCCTAAATTCTCTTCCATTCGAGGAACAAGAATAAGGACTGGAAGCCGACACCCTTCATTCCCTAATGAAGAGAGCGAAGGAGAAGTTTTCCCAAAGGAAGACTTCTATGGTGATAACAGGATACCGAAGACGATAGTTCAAGCCGAACTGGATGTTCCCACCCGTTCTTCTCTATTCCGGGGTTGGCCGCCTACTGAGGCAACGGGTCGTCAGGTCCATCCAGGCTGAGCCCCTCCCGAAATATTCTTCCTCAGCAGCAGTACTTCTCTCGAATGCTAGAAATTCCAGGAATTTGAGCATTCGACGCGATTCCTGATTATCGAAGTAACAATTATCTGGGATTCTCGTCTCGCCCACTCTGGACCATGGTTTCGCCCAAGTGTTTGCAGATCGTAGAAGACCAGAACACTCGGAGAGTGCTAGAAACTCCGAAGGATTCTAAGCGCTCGGCGAAACCCTCATCGAATTCGTCAGACGATCATCGGGTGGTGGTCCTCCCGATTCCTGTAGAAATTGAGGATAGGGCAAGATCCTTCCTCAACGACGGGGACTTACGTCCGGTAGGACCCGAAGGTCCCTCCAGGAATGCAGTCCCTGACGTGGAATCCTACGGAGAACACTCTGCAGGATCCCTCCCCTACCCGTCGCAGCCATAGGGAGAGAGGGATTGGGGAGGAAGATTGGATACTCGCTCGCTTTCCCAGCAGAACTAGCAGTCTGGAGAAAACGTTTTCCCGAGGAGGGTTACGAACTCGTACTGTAGGCTAAATGTCTGCCGCCACCGTGACTGTCGTCCAGGTGGGGCTGAGTGAGTACCTGACAGGAGAGAGCCGATACCATCCTCCGACGCGTCCCAGTTCTTGTCGAGGTTGAAACCTCTCAAGAGGACCGAAGGGGGAGCCCACCTCGGTCTCTGCGTGCGTGGTCCAGCGGGACCGTCACATGAACGGTGTTGGTCATTCCGAGAGTCTGGGAAGCGTCATTCGTCCTCGCCAGCCCCCACGATCTCCTCCAACCACTTGAGCGAGGATCTGTTGGTCCCAAGACCGAACCAGGCTCGTGGCTGGACCGTAAGAAGTGCATTCATCACGGTCACTCCTGTTCGTCTCGTTCCTCCCGGTGTAGCCTGAGGAGGAGACTGCCGCTCCTACCCTGCCTACTAGCAGAACCAGTAGGCTGAGAGGACTGCAGGCGATCACCAACCCACGGTGGCGATCGAGCTGCAGGTCTGGACTAACGGTTTTCTTGCGGAGAAACACTGGACCAAGGAAAGGAGTGTCGGTCTCTTGCATCAGGGGAGCTGCTACAAGAGTTCCTCCCCTGCCTACCAGCAGAATCGGTAGGCTGGGAGGACTGTAGGCGATCACCAATCCACGGTGATGATAGAGCTGCCGGTCTGGACCAGCGGTCTTCTTGCGGAGAAACGCTGGACCAAGGACGGAGCGTCAGTCTCTTGCGTCAGGAGAGCTCCTACGAGCGCTCCTCCCCTGCCTACCAGCAGAACCAGTAGGCTGGGAGGACTGCAGGCGATCACCAACCATGGTGGTGGTCGAGCTGCAGGTCTGGACCAGCGGTCTCCTTCCGGAGAAGCGCTGGACCGAGGACGGTAGCGTCGGTCCTCGGTCCGTTCAGGGGAGCTGATATAACCAGGGATCGTGCGAGCTGTCCGGTCCTGGTGGGAGCGACGGTCGGGTGACTGGTGTGTCCACTAACGTGGTGAGAGTGAGCACCGCCCTCTTGACACGCCCGGGTGAGGCTGGACAAAGTCCAGGCGAGGCTGAGCCAGGTTCAGGCGAGGCTGGACCTGGTGGCCAGGGGGGGAGCCTCTTCCCAGCCTCGCTACGTGAACGGTCTGGTGGGAACGTCACGTTAACCCTGGGAACCGGTAGATGGCCGCGAGAGCGATCGCTGGCCTGGCGGCTGCCTGGACCCTGGCTGCACGGTCACCCGCGGGCAACCGTACACTCGGCACTTCTTGCGATCTAGAGGCCGAGACGGTCCTTGGCGCCAGGAGAGGAGGTACCGGTGTTAGCCGGTACCCCTCCGGTCGCCGTCTTCTTCCTTGCAGAAGGAGAGACAGGCCCCGTTCCCGAAGGAACAGGAGGACCAGCAGAAGCCCCAACTGTCCCACGTCCTCTTCTTCCTGGACTTCCTCTTCGCCAGTTTCCTTAGGACAACCGACAGGTCCTCCATCCAGGACTGTTTGGGGCAGTTGTGGTAGCAACACGGCCCAACTGCACCTGTCCAGAGGGACCTGCGGGAGCAGCAGTGGAGAGAACGCTTCCTTGAGGAGGGCTACAAAACTCTTACCTGGCAGGTGAAGCATCTGTCACCCCCGAGACTGGTGGGTCGCGCGAACGCGACCGTCGTCTGGGTGGGGCTGAGCGTGCACCCGACAGGCGACAGCCGATACCGTCCTCCGACTCTTCCAAGTCCCCGTTGAGGCCGAAACCTCTCTGAAAGAAAGAAATTAATTAAAAGAGGGCTGGATGGCCCGCCTCCACTGGTCTCTGCGTGCATGGACCCGCGGGAACATCACGTCAACCCTAGGTACCGGATGATCGCTGCGAGAGTGATCGCCGGTCTGGCGAGAATCACCCGAGTGACTCCCACCATCTTCCGCTCTGTGCCTGAGTCCTGACACGGTGAGTGTACTCAGCAGTCTGGACCTTGGCTGCACGGTCACCCATAGGTGACCGTACACTCGGTAACGCTCGCAAGCAGGCGGCCGAGATGGTTCCCGGTCCGGAGGTGGAACCTCCGGAACCAGGCGAGGAGATACCAGCAGTGGCCGTTACCTCCATGGTCTCCGTCTGCTTCCTCCCCGAGGAAGGAGAGACGGGCCCATTCCCGGAGGAACGGGAGGACCAGCGGAAGACCCACCTGTCTCACTGGAGCGAGACAGACCCTCAGAAGTCCCGTGACAGAACTTCTTAAGGGGGGGAGACCACCTTTTATTCTATGGCAAAGCCTTAAAAGTCGAAGGGGAAGAGGCATGAGGATATGATGATCTCGAAGGGGAGAATGACGACACTTGACGAGCTCTCTTCCTCTTCGGTTCCTCCGAATTCTGCCAGACTTCTACCATCAAGAGTCGAAAAACATCACAGGGCAGCGTCGACAGCTTCGTCTAGTAACATAACTCCCGGGTAGTAAGGGTAATGAATATGATCATCAGCAGGGGATCAGTACACACACTCAAGGATCGGTACGCAACATGCTACGAGTCATAGGTACAATTCCAAGGTTAGGATAATCAATACGAAGAGCATCCAACCAATACTGCTGAAAACACAATCACCACTAGTCTGTAAAATAAAGAAAAAATATTAAAGTAATGAGGATACTCCTTACACATCCAAGGGCACCACCCTCCGAAGTGAGAGGAGATCCCCCAACATCAACACCGCAGTCCCATCCTTCTACCTTCTTCTGATAGTAAGTGAAAGGAAGAAGGAGAAGAGAAATTACCATAACAACAATACACGGACAAACTTTTGAAGTTCCCTTGGTAATTCCCAAGCGTAAGCGTAATTTCTGGATGAATACATGTCCCGTTACAGGATCAAAATCACTTACGTTAAATACATGTCTCAACCTCACGTTAAATACATATCTCGTCCTCTTGCAGGTCTGAGCCAGTGTTAAAGGGTGAAAGAATGTAAATACGTAATATGTTGCATACCTTAGCCGCCGACTCTTAACACGAGTAGGGGGCAGTTACAAAGGCTATCACAAAAAGTGGGTTTGTATATTAATTGAAAAACAAGGACAAACCTTTGTTTAGTATTAATATCAAACACTGTATATGCATAAATATTTAAACACAAAAAAAAAAAAAAGGATCCCACTGGGAAAAAAGATCAACGACCAGTCAGCCGGAGCTCACAAACACCTGTCTTCATCGGAAGATGGCCGAAAGCAAAGTGGAGTGTTTACATCCGGGCACTTCCTAACAACCTTGTTCAAGATTCAACGGCCGTAATTCCAGCTAAGCCATAAGTACATTCCTAATGTTAAAGGACCGAAGGTTTGTATTACGTGTCGGAACAAATATGTTTTCAAGGCAGTATCTTAATCCAATATGGCGTGGTATCGTCTCATGAACAACCAAGCACAAACAGGCGGATACGTCCTTCCCAGCACTCATTTGAACAATGTCTGTGCATCTATGTAACATTCATTGATATTACTCAATATTGTAGTTGTAATCAGCACAATTAAAGAACATTTTGTTGCTTATATTAGTGAAAGTATGAGACGTCTTATTCCTGTGATCATGTTTTGAGCTGAAAATGATATTGTTATGATACAATAAAGTTTCATACATACTTACCTGGCAGATATATACTTAGCTAAGACTCCGTCGTCCCCGACAGAAATTCAAATTTCGCGGCACACGCTGCAGGTAGGTCAGGTGATCTACCGTCCTGCCCTGGGTGGCAGGATTAGGAACCATTCCTGTTTTCTATCATATTTTCTCTCTTCCACCTGTCTCCTGCGGGGAGGCTGGGTGGGCCATTAATCGTATATATATATCTGCTAGGTAAGTATGTATGAAACTTTATTGTATCATAACAATATCATTTTCATACAATCAACTTACCTAACAGATATATGCATAGCTGATTGACACACTTTGGTGGAGGGTAAGAGACAGCTAACATGGAATAGACAGGTAAACAACATATGTTGTAGGTATAAATAAACCTTGGTTCCTATCTGATAGGTGGTAGACTTCATATGGCTGTTGCCAAGGAGTCTGCATCACCTCAAGACTTTAGCGAGATATGTGATCTATGGCCAAGAGTTCTTGTGGGTCTGCCGATGGGGTATGAACCGCTTACTCGGCAGAGCCTGAAAGGACTTTGTCAATGGGTACTGGACCACTTCTATGACAATACACCTTATGAAGGAGCGCAACACCGATCCCGATCACCTGATCCTAACACGAGGGTTCGCGCTCAAATGAAAAGAGTTATCCACACCTCCTCTTTTTTTTTTTTTTTTTTTTTTTTTTTTTTTTTTATCTTTACTTTCTGTTTTTTTTTTTTTTTTTACTAGTTTAACCAGACACTGAGTTAATATTAACTCTCCTAGGGCTGGCCCTAAGGATAGACATGGTTATTTAAAATCAGTATAAATTATTATTAAAAATAAATAGATAAATATTTATTATCTGGAATATATATTATCTAAAAAAAAAAAATAAATAAAATAATTACTATCTGGAATATTATTATATACTATATTATATTTTGTCGTATAAATTATTAAATTTAAGGAATTTTAAAATATTAAAATAGTGAAAATTTGTCACTTTCTGATAATATTTCTTTAAAAGAATATCTTCTGAATAATATGTCTCTTTGGGTTTTATATTTTGGACAGATTTTAAAAATATGTTTTACTGTTATTTGTACATTACATATTTCGCACATAGGTATAGGGGCATGGGGTTACTCATTAGGTAACCATGTGTCAGTTTGGTGTGACCAATTCTTAGCCGTGTCATATTACTGAATTCTTGCGGCATTTCTGATAGGATGATGGCCACGGGTCTACAGTTTCTTTATTTCTCTTAATTTATTGGTAGGATGGTTTTCCCCCCCCCCCAGTTATTTTGCCATTTTTTCTTAATAACCGACTTGCTGTGCCTAATATAATCTTCTAGTGGCAATAATTTCTGCTGATATTGGGAGTTGTTTTATAGCCTCTTTTTGCATAAGTATCTGCTTTTTCATTGCCTTATAATCCTATATGAGATGGTATCCAACATAGAGTAACAGTAATTTTTTGTCTTTTCATTTCATGTAATATATGTCTAATTTCATTTACAATTTTGTTTTTTGGAGTATAAGACTTATTGCAGTTATTGAACTTAGTGAATCGCTAAAGTATGGGGTTTTACTTCACTAAACTGGTTTTCAGAATATAGTTGTTAATGGCTGTTTTTATTGCTAGTAATCAGCAGTGAATACTGATGCTTTGCTTTGTAAGGAGACTGGATCTTTATATTGTTTTCGTAAAACAGCGAATCCAACTCCATATCATCTTTGGAACCATCAGGTATATATGTGATTATTATTGTGTACTTGATATGTTTCCAGAGCATATTGTTTCATAGCAAGGGGATTATTCAATTTATTACTGGGTATTGTACACAATTTCCTACACTATCTGGGGAGCACTTATCAACCATGGGGGCATTATTTTGCTAAAATTGTAACTTTAATATATTATAAAGGTCATTGTCATTAAATAATCTATTAGCTCTAACGGGAAGGATGGGATAATTTTTTGTATTCCAGAAACAATCTGGATCTTTAAATAAATCTTTGGTTTTTGCTGGACTACTTACAATTTTTTAAAGCTCTGCACATCGTTGTTATTTTGAATCTATAAGATAGTGGCATTTCTCCACTTTCTACAATCAACGATTGGACTGGTGATGATTTGAATGCTCCAGTGGCTAAACGAGGCCCAAGATGATGCACTGGGTCTAGCATTTTGGAGTTGTCTCACTAGCAGAACTATAAATTGGACTGCCATATTCTAATATTGGTAGAACTGTAGCCTTATAAAGTTTCAATAATGTTTCTCTATCAGCACCCCATGAAGTGTGGGCTAATTTTTTTAATATATTTAAAGCTTTCAAGGAACCTTTGCTTTGTATTGTTTCACATGGGCCTTCCAGTTCAAATGATTGTCAAAATATTAAGCCCAAGAATTTAACTTCTGGATAAAATTGGATGGGTGTGTTATTCATGGTAAGAGATACTACTTGATTTTTGAGCCAGCGCTGATCCTTATAAAAATGTTATTGCTTGTGTTTTTTCAACAGAAAATTTAAATCCAACAGATAATGCCCATTGTTCAATTTTAGCTATGGAGATATTTAAAATTCTTTGGATGTGGCGTAGGTTGTTTGAGTGTAAAAAATGGCAAAATCATCAACATATAAGCTGTTGTTTACATCTTTTGGAAGCATTTTAACAATATTATTGATTGC
Organism: Macrobrachium nipponense; assembly: GCF_015104395.2. NCBI lineage: Eukaryota > Metazoa > Arthropoda > Malacostraca > Decapoda > Palaemonidae > Macrobrachium > Macrobrachium nipponense. Next base: position 35,669,524 of record NC_061102.1, on the reverse strand, counting down.
TAATGCAAATAATGTGCTGCTTAGTACGCTGCCTTGTGGGATACCTTCTTTTATTTCAAATGTTTCTGATAATACCGTTTCAATTTTAGTCTGGAATGTTCTTTCTGTTAGGAAATTTCGTATAAAAAATTGGGAGTTCACCCTTAGATTTATCATATAGAGATTTTAAGATTGAATATCTCCATGTTGTATCATAGCCTTTTGAATGTCGAATAAGACTGCGACAGTAATTTTCTTTTGTACAAATCCTCTTTTTTGATTTGAATCTTCTAGTGATGTTATGAGTTTAATGTTGAATGATTTTTCCTACTTCCAGATTGAGTTGCTGCTAGAACTTTATTTTTCTCTAAATACCATATGAGTCTATTATTTACCATCTTTTCCATGAGTTTACAAAGACAACTAGTTAGTGATATAGGTCTATAATTATTTGCTGGATGTTGGATCTTTGCCAGTTTGGGTATAGGAATTACAATAGCATGTTTCCATGCTTTGGGAAGTATTTCTTTTTCCATAAGTGATTATAAAAATTTTAATAAGTATTCTTTGGCTTTAATGTTCAGATGTATAAGGAGTTCAAAAGAGATATTATCCTTTCCTGGGGCAGAGTTACTACAAGTTTTTAGCGCAGCATCAAATTCTTCTAATGTAAATGGGACATTGTAGTATAAATTGTTGACTTGTTTCGAAATAATATATGTTTCTCTTCATTTCATTTTCCTAATGCGAAAATGTTCATCTAAATTCAGGCTATTGCCTACTGATTCTAGGTGGCGACCTATTTATATTTGTATATCTTTTAAATCATGAACTTTTTTCCCATTATGTAATATTGGGGATCTAGGTGATCGACTATATTTGCCATTAATTTTTCTAAATCTATCCCACATTTGTTTAACAGTCACCGAGAAGTCTGCGACGTAATTATGCCAAGATGATTTCCCTATTGCTAATAACTTTTTTCCTGAATTGAGCAGATATTTTTATTCAATAAAGGTTTGATATAATCAATTTCCATAGCTATTATACTAACCCTTTCAATGTATATCTATTACTTTTATATAATTTGTTATATCTTTGGTTTAGTCTGTCTAATCGTCTACTCATCTTGTGTTCAGTATGATAATATCTGAAAGTTCTCTAGACCACCATGGAACAGGATTTATTTTGGCTTACAAGTTGTCATTGGTATTGATTTATTTCCAGAACTAATTACGAAATCTGTAAAATATTCATTAATTTCATTGTGATCATTGTTACTCTTGGAAAGGGGAAACATTTTTAGTAATTAAATCATACTTTTCCCAATCAGCTTTTTTAAAATTAAATTTTGGTACAAATTGTTGATGATTATCTTCAAGACATGTGATTACGATTGGGTAGTGATCACTAGTATAAAGGTCATCCAGAGTATTCCATTCTAATCTGTCTACTAACGAAGTGGAACAAATAGACAGGTCTACAGATGATAGGGTCCCATGAGTTTTTGAAAAGTATGTTGGGGATTTCATTTTCATTCAGACAACAGTAGTTGTAGTAAGTATTAGATTTTCTATGTCTTTACCTGCTCTATCTGCGTCGATGGTACTGCATCCCTAACCCAAAGTTGTGAGCATTAAAATCACCTAAAACTAGAATTGGCTCATTGAATTGTGATAAAATATTTTGATAATTGAGCCATATCATAATTTTCATTAGGTTGATTAATATAGACTGCAGACTAAAATGCTAGTTTTGTTTATCAATATGCAGGCGAATTGAAGATATTTGAAATGATTGATTTTGTTAACTGTAACTTTATCATAGGTTACACCGATTATGAACTCATATTGCTGTTCCTAACTTGCCTTCTCCTGAAAACGGAGGATGCCAGAAAGTAATTACATATTGATGGGACTGGATTATTAACGTGTTGTAAACATATGCACATTGGTTCATGTTGCTTTAGGAGTCTTTGTATTTCACCCAAGTGCATTCGTGTTTTCAGACCGTTTATGTTCCATTGGATAATAGTATAAATTGAATGGAACGAAAGTTAAAAGATTATTTTGTATATTTGGTTTTAAAATATATATATTATATATATATTATAATATATTTTTTTTTTTTAAAACTATGGGTAATTATTTGCTTAATTAGCTTTTTCTTTTTGGGTTTTTGACATTTCTGTGTTATCTTCTGATTCAGTGGTGAATTTAATTTCTTCTTGTTTGGCTAAGAAATTGTCTAACACTGCTATTTTACTCTACGATAGTACTGTAAGTGTCTAATACACATACAATCTTTGGTATGTAATTCTAGCTGGCTTGAGATGTTATCTTTTCTAGCTAAGAAATTCCTTATCACGTTTATCAATTTTTCTTTATTTAAAGGTTTCGTTCTTTGCAATCTTGCAAAAAACATGTATGGCATCCACACCGTTCATGGTGAGATTCAGTTGGAGGTGTTACGCCTTCTGGATACACTGCTGACATTCACAATTATCGTTTTGTCTTCCTTGGACAGATTGAAATTTGTCTATAAATTTTCTTGGAAAGACTGGCGAAGGGTTTAGTTCTTCAGATTTACTTTGAAAAACTATAGAAGAATTCATTGCTTGAAATTTACTTGGAAAGTCTGGTGAAGGACTTATTTCATCATTATTATCTAAATTCATATAGATTTTTCCTGTTGATTTTAGTTTTAGGCATTTTCTTCTTCTTGACGTCATTAGTATTAATTAGAGTTTTTGGGGGGAAATTATTTCTCTTTCTCGTTTTCTTCTTGTTTGTTCAGCATGATCTTCATTTCCAGTGTCTAGAGATGGCACAATTCTTCATCTTTCATTAGTACGTCATAAGAGTTGCTTATTGATACTGTATTGCTAGATTCTCCAAGAGATTTTTTGTTAATTTCTAAGTTTGATGACCTCGTTGTTTGTTTTTCATTAGTTTTTTTCCAGGTATTATAAAAGTGTTTCTTGGGCATTATTTTTCTTTTTCTACAGCGTCTCGATATGATTTATTTCTAGCAGGGTCCATTAAACCTCTTGATTTTAATTCTTGCTTTCCTTCTGGAATTGACATGCCAGACCTGCTTATTAGTAGTTTTAATTCAGTGTTATATATGTAGAATGGGCATATCTTTGATCTCGCATGATGGTCTTGTCCACAATTACAACATTTGGGAACGCCACAGTTCCAGGTGGTTTCATGATCTTCTGAACCACAGAATGCACAAATTGGTTCATTTCTACATTTGTTTTTTGTATGTCCATACTTAGAGCAATTTGTGCATTGAAGAGGCTTTGGTACATGGGGTAATACCTCTCTTCTCTGGCCTTCTATTTTAATATTAGGTGGAAGTGTCTGCCCTTCAAATTTAATTTTAGCTATTCTCAATTTTTTTCCCTGCTGTCTTTTATTTGGGATTTCATATACTTTTACGTTTTCAATATTAGGATATCTAATTTTTAATGAGTTCAATAACATGTCTCATCTGGTAGGGGCCATCACAATCAATATTACTTGGGTAAGGTAACATTACTGTTCCCCCCTCAATGAACTGTTTCAACTTGTCATGTCTTTCGACTGTGACATTTATCCCATTCATATTATTAAGCATTTGATAATTTTCTGATTGAAGTTTTGTGGTAGCTTCCACTATCCATTTCTTTTCTTGTTATAGATCTAAAAGTCATTTCTTTGGTTGGGTACTGAGCTAATAAAATATTTTCAAATTAGCAGCTGTCAGCTCGGTTTCTGTTTTAAAAACTAAGTATCTTGGCCAAGTGCCATATCCAAATAATGAGTCAAAGTGTACTAATGTAGGATCTGCTCTGTATTTAGGTCGTCTGTTTCGAAAACTATTAATATTTTTCCTTTTTTTCATTTATTACTGGAGGAATTTCCTTTTGTGCATTAAGTATGGTTCCATAGTTATTATATTTGATTTGGGTACGGATCTAGAATCATCGTTTACTTCTTTGTTTACATTTCCTGAGCCAGTTCCAAGTCCATTCCAGGGTGGTCAAACAATGGGGGCCAATGTATCATCCATAGATACGAGTACTGTAATTTTTCAGCCAGGTAGTCCTCCGCCCACCATATTCCTCAGTAAAAAACGGAGCCCAACAAGGGAGGGATGTGTATGCAACTTTAAGTGGACCACCCCTAGAGGCTACAACCTGGTTATACACATGGCTCCCGGAAACTTGAGGCGTCATCAGTCCGTGACGATCAGACCCAGCTCTGGGGCCTATGTTTGACATAAGAACTTTCCCCTCCGCTCGGGCACGTCAGGTACTCGAATTCTACGGATGAGGAGACATGTCAGTCCTCTTCACCCTCCATCAAATCAGAGGAGCAGTCAGAGCCGTAATCCAATGTAGGTCCAAGGTTGTCAACTAATGGTCACTCATGACAGGGGAAGAAGTTGAGGATTGAAAATAGGAGAAGGCTCAAAAGTGGACCGATCTTAGTCTGGATGCTCAGAACTGGCCTGTGAGCATGGTTAGACCTGCCAGGGTAGAGCACTACTCCGCTACTGTAGCCCAGTTCATCCTTGCACCACACAAGCCCCACCACCACATCAAGGTGCCGGGCCACTGGTGGGGCCCACACTCCTTCAAAAAACCCAATAATTTCACTAAGTTAAATAACTTTAACTCAAAGTTAAGGATCAGTGTCGGCTTCCTTATCCAGTAAACGTATCCGCAGAATGTATAAACCAAAAGAGAAGGATCTCTCGTAGGTTAACTTGACATCCTTTGTGTAATGAGAAGTCAACACAGAGTTGCCTCTACCGTAAAACACAGCTAATATGTCTTATATGACATATTGTTATGTAAAGAACAAGAATTTGCAAAAGCGTGCACTTCCTGCGCTTTTAATTCTCAGCTGTTTGAAGGAATCAAGTCACTTATGAAGTGCTTAGGAGATCTCCATGTTTCAAAGAAGACCAGGGCTTTCTTGAAATGAATCTCTCCCGTCTGAAGCCTGAAGCCTGGCAGGAACCTCGCGCCTGGCTGGTGCTTCGCTCTTGGTTGGAGCCATAGCGCTTGTCTGGTACTTTCGCTTGAACTGGCGCCTCGCATCTGGTTGACGCCTCGCGCCTTAGCTGGAGATTCGCGCCTAGAGCCTGGCTTGCGCCTGGCTGGCGCCTCGCGCCTGGCTGGCTCCTCGCGCCTGGCTGGCGCCTCGCTCCTGGCTGGCGTCTCGCGCCAGGTTGGCGCTTTGTGCCTGCCTGGCGCCTCGCGCGCCTGGAGTCCGCCTGGATGGTACCTTTCGCGGCCTGGCCTGGTGCCTGCCTCACTCCTGCCTGGCGCCTTGCGCCTGGTTGGCTCCTCCCCACTTGTCCGGAGCTTCGAGCTTGGTAGAGTCTCGAGGATGTCTGGCAATGTCCATCGGACATCTTATCTGTCCGATATGTTCGCCTCTAGTGCATCTGTGTCAGGTTGTAGGCCCGGTCTTTCTCCTCATCAGACAATGACAGTGTTCTTGGGGCTGTCTGCCTCTGGCGTTTTTTACGCCTGTTTTGGCATAAGGCTCCTGGTTGGCGCTACATTGTCCGAAAGTCCTGAACATCCACAATAGTAAATCACAAGACTGGAGAAGGGTGGAAGAAAGAAATTCTTCCACTTTGAGCTTTGGCCTCTCCGGCAACGGAGGTGATTGTAGTCAGCTACATCCAGTATACGATAGGATATCTAACAGTACGAGAGATAAGAGTCTTCCTCCGAGGAGGATCCTTCTTGAGTACTTCCTTGCTCACGAGATCTCTTCTTACCTGTTGAAGGGGTTTCTCGTTGCAGAATCTTCCCTATCCTTGTCCGAAGGAAGGGAAGAAGCCTGGAAGTCGAAGGAGACTCCGAGTTGAAATTGGGAGGACTCCTGATTTCTAGCTCTTTATTGTATCCCTCTGAACACCTTCTGGGAAGCATTTCGAGCCGTCATCGCATTCCAAAGACTCTGTAGGCAAACGTTTGAACCATCTACTGTAGATGAAAACGTAAGTACCCTGCCTGGACAACGAAACCTCTATCTGAAAACATTGAATCAGGAATAGGGGGTTTTAGTTCTTTTGCCAGACATAACTATGCTGGCAAGAACACATTGCCTAGTCTCCATAGAATCTGATGCGAGATTCCAATGCTCAAAAAAAATTTACTTGTCTTCTTGGTCGTTAGGACCAAGAGAACAAAGAATTCCCTCATAAAAATTTAAAAATCAAGAAGTTTGATGAGGAGCAGTTCCATCTTGTCGGAAACATGGAATCTGTGGCCACAAAAAAGATCCCATTAGAAAGTACATAATATCCTACTCTTGTCATATTGAGGTATCATATAAGATCCCGAAGATCTTAATCTCTGCTATCTCCAATTCCCTTTGTAGAGACAGAGTATAGCCTTTTACTGCATTCTTTGATAGCAGACATATACAAGGTGATTCTTCCCTCTGAAAGGGAAGAAAAAACCGCTATGTGGTTCACAGAGGTATCGGAAGAGGACAGCTTCCTCATTCCTCTAGCACGATCTGCAGCAATTCTATGTTTTTGGTTTTTTGGCCATGACTATTGTCATTTACCTTAAAAAACCTCCTCTCATTCATGTCACTTCTGGTCATTCTGCACGCAGACAGACTCAGAGTGGAGAGGTTGTTAAGGTCCATTTATAATAGATGCTGATAGAATATCCAGACTCTCTTGGAAAAAACTTCCAAAACATGTTGTGAGAAGAACGTGACCTCTGTGAATCCAACCTCTCTAAGACCAAAATGAGGCATAAAGTATTATCCTCTCTTTCTTTGACGCCCTTTATCTTAAATTCTGCAAAGAATTTATATTTAGGGGAAAAAAGACTAAAGTTTATTCCCCTTTCTAAAAAAAATAAAGATGGCGTATATTGCTACCTCTCTTGGTTCGAGGAAAAGGAAGCAGTCTATAGGAAGCCTGTTCGTCTTCTACCTTGCTAAGAGATCTATGAAGAAGACTTTCCGCAGGTTCTCACAACTCTTTCCAAAAATGTTAGACATGTTAACAGTTATTATCGTCGATCAAGAAGGTTCTCTTTGTTAACGCGAACAGGAGCAAAAAAAGAGATTCTCGATGCTCTTTGCGATATGAGAGAGTCGTGGAATTGGCCTAAGTGATTAAATAGGTAACGAAATCAGGAACGAATCTTGCCGTTACCGAGCCTGGTGTCCGAGAGGCTACTGGACTCTTAGGTTAATAACTCGCTAAAACGAGAAAATCTTGGATGGTGCTCTTGGCTCACTGCGCCAGGCTGGCGCTTCTGGCGCAGGCGCATTGCGCCAGGTTGGCGCTTCTAGCGCTTTGTGCCAGGCTGGCGCTTCCTTCTAATTCTTTTTAGGTTATGTGCCAGAACACCTGTGCCTTTATGGTACCCGACATCCTTTCACATGTTAAATTCCGTTTCTTAGTAGGAAAAAACAAAAAAATTTATATACGTAGTATAGTCCATTCAGGGAGACAAGTTCTGCCACAAAGAGAATGTTTCCCATCCGACTCATCCATCTTCTTCTGAGCAGGTACTCTAATAAGCCATGCTTTCGTAAGCCTGAGAGCATTATATAATATAATGTTCTGCTGCGATAGAATCCTTTAATAATGTTACCTACGGTAAACAGCATTGAAAGGTTGTATTATCTCTCTTATTGAAAGCTTCTTAGCAAAAGGCATACAATATTTTATTTATGTTAGCTTAACTATCCCCTCAATCCGAGGCTAAGACCGCGATTGTAGGGGAGAGATACGGATAGTTATTCCATCCCGCAGGAGAGAGAGATGAACCCGACAGCTCATGACTGACACCTACATGGTACTGCGTTGGTCTCAGGGTCTCAGCGAAAGCAGTCTCCGTTAGCCGTCTGGCCTTACTCTTCCAGAGTTGCCAGCTACTCCATTTAATAAAGGAATCTTATAAAATTATTTCTGGGCTCAGCTCGTGTCGCTGCGTGAAATATCCTTTAATCTATTATTTCTAGGGTAAATGTACTAACACATACCAGAGAATAAATAAATAAACAAAAAAAGGTCAGTACAACTGACTCGCTCACCCTCCAAGAGGGTGTCGGTATGAACACTATGGCGAGTGAGACCACTACCACGAGCCAAATGCCAATAGAAATCTCCCACTACAAAATCCCCACAAGAGGGGAGCCGACCCACAGAGTGGGCAGCAACTACTACTACTCCATCCCATGCTGCCGACTGCTGCGCCTCTGGTGGCCATCCTTTTCAGTTAGCGCACACGATTCACACGTGCCCTTTTTTACTCTGTGTTATTTGTGCCCTTTTCTTTGGATTTATTTATCATGGAGCGTGCAGCCATCGCAGCAGCTAAGTTAAGTACTCAGTGTTTATTGCTAATTGGTTTATTTTTTCCGGCCCTGAGCCCGTATTTGCCGTTTTTTTAGGTATAAATACGAACTCTAGGTCGGAAGCATGGCAGCATGGTTCTGCCTCGTGGCGGGTTCGTTCTTGGTCTCCCATACCCAGAACATTCCCTTACTTTAGTACGCTCTATTTTAATCATCCGTTTTGTTTTAGGGTACAGTCTACACGGTTTTTGTCATGCATACATGTCTTTTACCTTATGTAGGCTCCTTCTATCCAGACCCTAGCCACGGCTCTAGTCGGCCCGGCTAGCTTTGAGTGGTAGACTTTCCTTCGGGTTAGTCGTACACTCCTGGATTTTTTCTCCTACTATTTTGTTTTTCCCCTTTCCTCCTTTCATATTTTATTTATTTTATATATATTATATTATGTTTAGGTTAGGTAGTGTGGCTCTGGCTCATTTAGCCTAGGTTAGGGGCCCATAGGGCCCATAGCTACCGCTCCTCAGTTCGGTTGCTTCCCGATAGCATCTCTCTGATCAGCCGGTTGTGTCTTCTAGGCCTTATTGTTTCATTGTTTTTGTTTGTTACCGCCCCGTGGTCACTACGTGATCACGGAGCAGCCAGACGCCTGTCCAG
>NC_061102.1:35636939-35660052 GCF_015104395.2 Macrobrachium nipponense | reverse complement strand
TCGGCGTAAATTGGAACGCGATAGGATCAGGAGGTCTTCCTCCAGGAGTGGTTCTACCAAAGGTAAGGGTGCTAATATTTCTCCTGCTATAACACCTGTAGATTTTGCATCTCCTAAACCTGTGTTGTTGCCTTCGGGCCCTGAATCTGTGTCGGGAGAAGGTAATGCCCTTTCTCTTATTTTGGAGTCTCTACGTACTCTAGAGACCAAAGTGAAAGCCTTGGAAACTGGCTCAGTGCAAGTGCGTGATCGTGCCCCTAGTGTTGTGGAGGGGGCGTCAGATCAGCCCCATAATGCCTCTAGGCCTAGACCGCTATCGGACTCCCAGGAATCAGGGAGGGGATATGTCGAAAGCCGCAAGAGGATTACGGGGGCTCCCCACCGATCTGGCGTCCCTTCGGCGGGCCTTGTTGCAAAGTCCCAGGCTGTCAAGGAGCGCGCACAGGCGCGTATCCTTAAGGACTGCTTTTCGTCCTCCGAAGCGTCCTCCCCGCGCAAGGGGTGGAGCGCTCGGAGAGACACTCGTCCGCTGAAAAGGACGTTTCGTGTTGAGGACGCTTCACGTCCCGTATCGCCACTTTCTTCGGACGCTTATGACGCTTTTCCGCCTCAGAAGAGAGGTAAAATCTCATCCGACGAGGACGCTGGGTTGCGCGCACAGGCGCGTATCCCTGAGAAGCAGGTAGCTGTACCTGTGAGAAGGAAGGAGGCGTCCCCTCGCCCCTCGTCTTCTCGCAGGATCAGCCCTGCTCCCTCTGTTCGTTCCTCTCCAACGAAGAACATTCTTTTGTCCCTTCAGGACCAGTTATCAATGCTTATGGCTCAGAGAACTCGCCCAGCAGCAGTCGAGCCTAAGCGGAGGAAGGACCTTAGCTGCCCGTCAAGAGGACGAAGCAGTCTCCTTCTCCCTCTCCTCGTTCGTCTCTTTCGCCGATTGCGTCTCCTTCGGCGATCACCGATCTCGTTCGAACCGCCTAAAGAAGACGGGCGTCAGGACGCTTTCGTTCCCTCTCAACGTCATGGGCGGCTGCTTGCCGTGATTCTCGAGTGGACGCTCAGGACGCTTTTGAGTGCGCTCAGGACGCTTTTGATGACGCTCGGCAGGACGCTTTTCAGGATGCTTCAGAGGACTACGAGCAAGAAGACGACGTGCACCAGGACGCTGGGTTGCGCGCACAGGCGCGTATCCCTGAGAAAAAGTCTACCTTTTCGTTGAAGAACGTAAGGACGCTTCTCTTGAAGTAAGGCTGCCTCGGTCGTCGCTAAGGACGCTCATCGCCGTCAGGACGCTCTGCCTCCTTCTTCAGCGGGTAAACGCCACAAAGAAGACGCCTAGACAAGGCTTCTACTATTAAACATCGGGGGTCTTTGATTACGGCAAGACCCGATAGACGTACGCCCTCTCCGGAGAGGCGGTCTCCTCTTCCGATTAGGGAGAAGAGGAGAATTGAGTAGTCCTGCTGACTCTGTTGAAGAGGAACCTTCTGCTGCCTCTTCAATCTCGGACTATAAAGTTCTTGTGCGGCTGTTGCGCTCGCCCTTCGGGGACAAGTTCCAGCCTGCAGCTCCCAAGTCTCCTCCTTCGCAGTTTTCATCCTCGAAGACATGTAAGGACCCCGGAGTTTGTCGAAATGAAGACTTCGCTCTCCACTAAGCGGCCTTCAAGAAACTCCAAGACTGGATGGAACGAAGGAAGGATCAAGGCAAGACAACTTTCGCCCTTCCTCCCTCTAGACTCAGCGGTAAAGGAGGTATGTGGTATGAAACCAAAGGAGACGTGGGTGTGAGAATCCCTTCTTCAGCTCAAGGGGATTTCTCCAGCTTGGTGGATTCTCAGAGGAGGTCCCTTTTATCCACTGCTAAAGTGACCTGGACCCCTACGGAGACAGACCATCATTTGAAGGGGCTGCTGCGGACTCTTGAAGTCTTCAACTTCCTGGACTGTGCTTGGAGTTCTAGATCTGCAATCTAGAAGCCCAGAGTCTCTCAGTCTGGGGGAGCTGGCCAGTGTGCTATCATGCATGGACAGGCCGTCGGGGATGTTCAGAGGAGCTTGTCTCTCATTTTGGGACTGCCTTCCGAAGAAGAGAGCTTTGCTGTGTAACTTCACAGCTAGATCGGTTACTCCAGCTCGAAAGCGGAGCTGCTCTTTTCTCGCCTCTTACGAGCCATCTCTTCCCCAGACTTTGGTTAAGGACCTGGCAAGCAGTTTGCAAGAAAAAGCAACGCAGGACCTCTTAGCCCAGTCCTCGAGACGTCCGGCAGTTCCTTCCACTTCTTCGTCTTTTGTGCGACCGCCGAAGAAGGTTAAACCCTTTCGTGGGGCTCCTCCCTCGAGAGCAGCTCCTCGAGGGAGAGGGCTTGCAAGAGGAAGAGCTTCCTTCAAACCCAAGCCATCCAAGTGAGACACATGTCCTTCAGACACCAGTCGGAGCCAGACTGAAGTCCTTTGCGGGAGCATGGAGAGAGAGAGATACGGACCCTTGGTCCCTCAAGATCGTGGAACAGGGGTACAAGATCCCCTTTTTAGATCTTCCTCCTCTTTCTACGACTCCCAGAGACCTTTCTCCATCTTATCAGGAAGAAAAGAAACAAGTGTTGTTCGATCTTTTACAACAGATGATCGAAAAAAGAGCGGTGGAGCAAGTCGCGGACCTTGGGTCTCCAGGCTTTTACAACAGGATTTTCCTAGTACCAAAGCAGTCGTCGGGTTGGCGTCCAGTCCTAGATGTAAGCAGGCTCAATCTTTTTGTGGAAAAGACCAAATTCACGATGGAGACGCCTCATTCTGTTCTGGGAGCCTTGAGACCGGGCGACTGGATGGTGTCCTTAGACCTGCAGGACGCATACTTTCACATCCCGATCCACCCTCTTTCAAGAAAGTACCTAAGATTCGTCTTGGGCAAAAAAGTGTGGCAGTTCAGAGCTCTTTGTTTCGGCCTGACCACGGCTCCAATGGTGTTCACCGTAGTCATGAAGAATGTGGCGAGGTGGCTACACTCTTCAGGGATAAGAGTTTCCCTTTACCTCGACGACTGGCTTATCAGAGCGTCGTCGAGAGAAAAGTGTCTGAAGGACTTGCAGTTCACGTTAGCCCTAGCGAAGTCCCTGGGACTTCTTGTCAACCTCGAAAAGTCGCATCTGACCCCGACACAGTCCATCGTGTATCTGGGGATTCAGATGGATTCAGTGGCTTTTCGAGTGTTTCCGTCCCAGGAACGTCAGCGGCTAGGATTAGAGATGATCTCAGCCTTCTTGGGGAAAGAAACTTGCTCGGCGAGGGAATGGATGAGTCTGCTGGGGACCATTTCCTCGCTAGAAAGGTTTGTTTCCTTGGGAAGACTGTACCTCAGGCCTCTCCAGTTTTTCCTTGCGGACGAATGGAAGGCCAAGGACGATCTCAATGCGATCTTGAGAATCTCACAATCAATAAAGAGCCATCTAAGATGGTGGTTCGATCCACAGAAGCCACAGGAGGGCTTGTCCCTAAGTCTTCTGAGCCCCGACCTAGTGTTGTTCTCAGACGCTTCCATCGCGGGCTGGGGAGCAACACTAGGAGGGGAGGAAGTGTCAGGCTCCTGGAGAGGGGAACAGGCAGCCTGGCACATAAATGTCAAAGAGCTAGCAGCGATCTCTCTGTCTCTGCAGTTCTTCGAAGGGAGTTTGACAAACAAAATCGTTCAAGTAAACTCCGACAATACCACAGCACTCGCATATTTAAAGAATCAGGGAGGAACACACTCCAGGATTTTGTTTCACCTGGCGAAGGAGATTCTGCTGTGGGCGAAAAGAAGAAAGGTTACGATTCTGACGAGGTTCATTGCAGGAGTGCAAAACGTCAGGGCGGACCTTCTCAGTCGTCGGGAACAAATCCTACCGACGGAATGGACCTTACACAGAGACGTGTGTCGAGACCTTTGGAAGTTGTGGGGACGTCCTCTGGTCAACTTATTCGCGACGTCGAGGACCAAGAGGTTTCCTCTGTATTGCTCCCCGGTCCTAGATCCAGAAGCAATCGCTGTGGACGCGTTGCTATGGAGTTGGACGGGCCTAGACCTGTATGCCTTCCCGCCATTCAAGATCATGGGGAAGTATGAGGAAGTTTGCGGCTTCAGAAGGGACGAGGTTGACAATGATCGCCCGATGTGGCCAGCGACGAGAATGGTTCACAGAGGTCATGTCTTTCCTTGTAGACTTTCCAAGGACGTTGCCCTGGAGGAAAGATCTACTCAAACAGCCTCACTTCGAAAGGTATCACCAAAACCTCTCCGCTCTGGGTCTGACTGCGTTCAGACTATCGAAAAGTTGGCCAGAGCGAGAGGTTTTTCGAAAGCAGCTGCAAGAGCAATTGCAAATGCAAGACGTGCATCTACAAGAGCTGTATACCAATCGAAGTGGGCTTCCTTCAGGGCATGGTGTAAAAAGGAGGGAGTTTCCTCTTCCACGACCTCTGTGAACCAGATAGCCGATTTTCTGCTCTTTCTCAGGAATGTGCAGAAATTAGCAGTCCCTACCATTAAGGGATATAAGAGCATGTTGTCAGCGGTTTTTAGGCACAGAGGCCTGGACCTTTCGGACAACAAAGATATCCATGATCTCTTAAAATCTTTTGAGACTTCGAAGATTCCCCAAACGAGACTGCCTTCATGGAACCTTGACGTAGTTCTTAGGTTCTTAATGTCAAGTCCTTTTGAACCTCTTCAAGCAGCGTCTCTTCGGAACTTGACAAGGAAGGCTCTTTTCCTAACTTCTCTGGTGACGGCGAAGAGAGTTAGTGAATACAAGCTATCATCTAGTGGGATTCAAAGGAGACAAACGCTGTCTGCTCTTTGAGCCCAACTTTTCTTGGCAAAGAATGAAAATCCTTCTAACCCTTGGCCGAAAAGCTTCGAGATCAAGGGTATGTCAAGTCTGGTGGGCTAAGAACCAGAGAGAGAGCCCTGTGCCCTGTCAGGGCTCTCAAGTTCTATGTGCATAGAACAAAAGAGGTAAAAGGTCCCTCAGGTAATCTCTGGTGCTCTGTGAAGAGACCAGAATCACCTTTAAGAATGCTGTTGCTTTCTTTCTGAGGGACGTCATTAAAGAGGCTCATTCATCTTGCCAGAAGACTGATTTGAGCCTCTTACGAGTGAAAGCTCACGAAGTTAGAGCTGTCGCTACCTCTCTTGCCTTCCAAAAGAACATGTCAATCAAGGACATTCTTGATGGCACCTTTTGGAGGACCAACTCTGTCTTCGCCTCACATTACCTAAGGGATGTGAGAACAATTATGACGACTGTAATTCTCTGGGCGGCATACGTTTCTGCAGACACAGTCTTGGGGGCTGGAGGTAGCTCTCTCCCTATCCCTTAGTTAGGTTTAGGTTAGTTTTTATTGTTGTGTTTTTAGGTTGTGGTGAGTCTTGCGTGAAGATCTCCCATCCCTTAGTTTAGTGTTCAAGGGGTCTTTGGATAGTTGGTCAGGTGGTGGTCAGTTGCTTCGTTGCCCTCATATGTATGGCTCGATGGTCTTGTCACGTTGAGGTCACGTCCCCGTTGACAGATCATCCAGAGCGCACCAGCACTACAGGTCTCCACCTGGCTGGCAACTCTGATTAAGCAAAAGCAGGCTTAAGTGACAGTAATCACAGAGTCTACTTTGCTAACAGGTGAGGAACCAAGATATACATCATCTACTTAATTTAAGTTTCCTATAAATCCTATTCTGTCTCTTCCCACCATCCGAAGGTGGGATTCAGCTATATATATATCTGTCAGGTAAGTGGCATGAACAAAATGTTATTGTTATAATACAATTAAGTTTGTTCATGCTTACCTGGCAGATATATATAATTAAAGTGCTCACCCTCCTCCCCTCAGGAGACAGTGGCATTAATAAAATATGAATAGAAAATGGGAATGGTTCCTGATATCCGCCTCCCAGCGGCGGGAATGGGTACTACCACCTGGCCGCCCACTGTGTGTGCCGCGAGTTTTGAAATTCTGTCGGACTTCAGAAAATACAGCTATATATATATCTGCCAGGTAAGTATGAACAAACTTAATTGTATTATAACAATAACATTTTTCCTTGAATAACTACTGAGCATCATACATGAGTTATCTTGGAATGGGTACTGTGTTTGTTCCGACACGGCATACAAACCTTCGGTCCTTTTACAATAGGAAGGTTACTAGCGGCAGCTGGATAGGTCGTAAGCTTTCGAACAAGGGGTTCGGTAGTTAACTGCTTGTCCGACAGGCGCGCGCGCGCGACTGGGAGGTAAACAATCACTTTTGCTTTCGGCCTGCTGGCGTGTAGACGTGTATCATCGCTCTCTGCCCGCTTCATCGTCGTTGCTTTCGCATGGTTGTGTTTTTCTTTTTCTATTTATCTAGTGAAACTGACTTGTAAGTACAATCATTTCATCTTTATTTCCATTGCATTCAATTGTGAATTAAAGGATCTTGGTTTCTCCACGCCCTCCGATTACCCGAGTGCCGGGACTGAAGGGCGTAAGTGCGGGAATTATTTTCCCAGAAATGATCCTCGTATTGTTTTTATGCTCGGTGCCGAGGGTCGGGAGAGCGCTCACTCCGAGCTTATATTTTGGTTGGAAAATGGTCGTAGATGAAAATCGTAAGTTGCCCATTTCATTTATAATTTTTTGGAACCTGTATGCTCGTTGCCGAGCGAATGCGCTCGGCACGAAAACTTATTCTGTATGGAAGTGGAATCGCAAGTACAGTATTCTTTTTTCATTTTCATAATATTTATTTTTGAACTTGTAGCAATAACTCATTTTGGATCAGTTTTCCGCTCTTTTACCCGGAAAGGAAAAGTTGCTCCTTTTCCCCTTTTTATTTGAATGAAATTTAGTGAACGTGAAATTGCAAGTGCAGTTCTTTTTCATTTTCATATTTTATTGAGATTGCATTATTTACTTGGGGGTCAATGTTTCCACTCTTACCGGGAATTGATCCTTCCCCTTTTTATTTATTTTGTATGTAGTGAAATCGCAAGCGCAGTATTCTTTTTCATTTTCATATATATTTTGATTGCATCAATTCATTATGGATCAAGGTTTCCGTTCATAATCGGGAATGGATCCTTTTACCCTTGCGCTCGGTACCGAGGGCGCAAATGCGCTCGCTCCGAGCCCTTATTCATTGTGAAGTGAATTGTAATGCAAGATTCTTTTTCATTTTATTCCTTTTATTATTGATTGCATCAATATTTATTTTGGTTCAAGTTCCGCTCAGTCAGGGAATTGATCCTTATGCCCTTTTGCATTCCGGGTGCCGAGGGCACTATTGCTCTCGGGCTCTTATTATTATTGTTGGGTAAACATGGGTGCTGTGCGGGGGGTGGGGAACGAGAATCCCCCCCCGCTCAGCTCCCACAGATGGCCTTTCCCCTTCGGGGGGGAGGTTATCTGGGTTCTTCTCCTCGCCCGATCCGTCGAGTGCGGGGGAGGGCGCTCGGTGCCCGATGTACAATTGTATTCGGGGTCTTCCGCTCGTTCGGTGTGGGGCTCGCCCCCCCCCCGCGCGAGGGGACTTCCCCCCCCACTAATCACTACTACTGTTATTTCCGCAGGTGCTACTGCCACGAGGGTGGACCTTGGTGAGGTATGGGCGTCCTTCGGTTTGCAGGGCGTGCCTAGTGTCCAGGGGCGGCGGTTCTATGTCTGGGCCTGCTGCGGTCACCCATGGAGTGGTGACCACGACAACGATATCGACTCCAGGTGACGACGTCCCTCCTCACCTGGTGTACTCGCCTCACGTGGTAACAGTCTTGCCTACAGCCGCTGTGAAGTGCCGTGTTGCCGTACCGCCCGAGGGCGGGTCTGGCCGCCGCCGCTCGTGGTTGCCACGCTGCCGCGACCACACTTCCGCTGCCCTAGAGCTCGCCCCTGGACCTGCCGCCGGTACCAGGATGTTGCTGGCTGCTGCTAGACCTCCTGTGTTTCCGGTGCTGCCTGCCGTACCTGCCGATTCTGTGCTGACTGTCCATGCAGTTGCTGCGCTGGCTGTCCCTGCCATTGCTGCGCTGGCTTGTCCCATGCCGTTTGCTGCGCTGGCTGTCCCCTGCCGAGGCCTGGTGCTGGCGGTTGCTGCCTGCTGGTTCCTAGGATGGCCCAATAACTGGCTGACGGTCGTCCCTGTTCATGGTGGTACTACCCCAGACTTTGGTCTGTCTGTACAGGTGCGTCCGGGCCCTGTGGCTTCGGCTACAGCAGCCCCGGCTCCGCCCTGGATGGCAGATCCTACGTCTGTCCTGAGGAAGCTGACGAAGAAGATAGGAAGGTGTCCTGTCGTCTTACGCTTCTTTTCAGTCGTCCGTCTGGCTGCCGCCTCTTCCCCTTCGACTTCTAAGGCTTCACAGCCGAGGAAGAAGAAAGTTGCCTCCTCCCTCCTAAGAAGTCTCCCTCGGGAGCTTCTCGGGACCCGTCTCACCTCGGTGGGACGGGAGGGTTCCTTCCGCTGGTCCTCCTGCTCCTTCGGGAGCGGGGCCCGTCTCTTCTTCCGCAAGGAAGAAGACTACGGGGACCAGAGGGGTACCGGCTAACATCGGTACTTCCTCGCCTGGTGTCAGTGGTTCTGCCACTGCATCAGGGTCCGTCTCGGCCTCTCGTTCGCGGGAGGTACCGAGTGTACGGTCGCCTACCAGCGACCGTGCAGCCAGGAACCAGACCTCTGAGCCCGCTCAGCGTCAGGTTCACGGCACGGAGCGGAAGACTGGTGACAGCCGCTCACGCGACTCTCACCAGACCAGCTCTCGCTCTCGCGGCGACCAGCTGGCTACCGGGGCTGACGTGACGGTCCACGACCGGCCACAGGCTGAGGCTGCGAAGAGGTCCCCCCGTTCGCCGGTGCCAGCCACGGCTGGAACCAGCGACGTGACGTGCCGTGAGGACAAGCACCGGTCTCACCGTGACAGTGGAGCCTGCAGGTCGCCTGACCGTCGCTCTCACAGAGAGCGATCGGGTACGGCAACCAGCACCAGCTCTTCTGACACTCCGAAGATCGGGGTCGCTGTGCTCAGTCAGCCGTTCTCCACAGCGAGACGGTTCGACCAGGCCTGCAGCTCGATCGCCACCGCGCGGGTGGACGATCGCCTGCAGCCTCCAAGCCTGCTGGTTCTGCCAGCGAAGCGAGGAGGGGAGCGTCAGGTCTGCCTCTCCCGTACCTTCAACCTCCTCGGGTTACACCGGGAGGAGCGAGGTATTGAGGAGTGATCGTGAGGGGTGCGCCCCTCATGATCCCACCACGACGCCCTACGTGCTAGGCACGGTTCTTGGACCGGCCAGGACGTATGCGCAAGTGGCTGGAGGAGACCGAGAGGGTTGCCGAGGTTATGGCGCTGATTCGTCAGCACAACGACCTCGGGGAAGGATCGCCGCTCCCACCAGCAGAGCCACGTCTCGGCTCGAGTCGTTTTGGGGCCCGAGAGGGAACCCAAATCGACGGTGGGTCTGCCGCGATCGGAGCTTGCCGACTGTGTTGAACCAGGTAGTCTCTCGTCTCCGGACAAGAAGGCTCTCTCAGTTCTGGCCGGTCGAACAAGCTACTTCACCTCCTCTACTGCGACAGAGGCGTTTCTACGTGTCTTCGGACACCGTATTTGAATACCCCTTCGGTCCTCCTGAGAGGTTTCGACCTCGACGAGGACTGGAATGAGTCGGAGGACGGTATCGGCTCTCTCCTGTCAGGTGTCGATCAGCCCCACCCAGACGACGTTCACAGTGGCGGCAGACCCTTACCTACAGTATGAGTTCGTAACCCTCCTCGGGAAAACGTTTTCTCCTGACGATACGTTTTCCCAGGCTCTGAGAGGCCATCGCCGTAAGGCAATGGCTGCTCCTTTTCTTCTCCAACTGCTAGTTCTGCTGGGAAGGTGAGCCAGTATCCAATTCCTCCCCCATTCCCTCTCTCCTTACGGCTACGAGGGAAAGGGGAAGGATCCTACAGAGATTTCTCTGTAAGATCCCACATTAGGGACTGCGCTACCGGGGGGACCTTCGGGTCCTACCTGACCGAGACGAATTGTATCTTAATTGAACTGCAACTCGTGGTTGCCTGCAACCTCCCAGCAGTTATCAGTTTCGATTTTAGATACTTGGTATTGTCACGACAACACCAAATCAGCTTTTGTATTTACCGAAATCCGTTTCGTTTAAATATAATTGCTCGAGCGTATTCTTTATGCTCGATGGTTCTAGCCGAACGCATTCCTTCATGGAAGGGATTACCTGGCAACTCAGGATGACGAGTCACCGAGAGCTACTGCGTATTGAACTGCCTGATAGCAGCTCAGTATCAGCTAGGTTTCCGAGATGCACGGTCGGTCACGTCTCTCTCTCCCCTGGTTTGATTGACTACCGAACCGTATCTCTACCCAACAATCATGGACTTAGGTCTCTGATTAACGGGGATTCTCGCAATAATG
Organism: Macrobrachium nipponense; assembly: GCF_015104395.2. NCBI lineage: Eukaryota > Metazoa > Arthropoda > Malacostraca > Decapoda > Palaemonidae > Macrobrachium > Macrobrachium nipponense. The sequence goes on along the minus strand of NC_061102.1, from coordinate 35,649,620 downwards.
AAGGACCATCTACTGCTGTGACGCTCGATTCCATCGCCTTCGACATTGCGAGAATTTTCAACAGAGATATCTCTTGGACTCTTTCATCTTTCTGTTTACTGCACGGTAACAGAAGTCTGTACTAGTCTCCCGCTGCATCGCACTGCGATAATGCGAATGATTTTGCAGACATCTGAGTTTGTCTTCAAAATATCTCGTATTCGTAGGTGTGCAATTGTTCATTGTTCACCCCGAATTAACAGATGTGTCAGAAGACATCGCCTACTCTCCGACCTGACAGCTCTACTTCCAAATGTTCAGCCCATGAGAAGCAGTTCTTCATGCAGTATTTCCCTGTGTCTTCATTACTGAAAAGCGCTCCGCTTTTATTGCAACTACGATCCCTCACCGGACAGCAATGAATAGCGTTAGCGTTCTCAGTCTTTGTAGCAAACAAGGTTTCATAATCTTTGAGGAATCCTTCTCTCGATTTAGCTGTGAAGACGTAGGTTGCATTTTCTGTACACCTTCGTCTTCAACGACACATAGTGTTGTTTCTCCTTAGCTGAGAATCAACTATACTATGAGATATCTTGCTATCAGGGACCTCGGTCTCTAGAAATCAATTGACTTTCACCTGTTGGGCACATGCCTTAAGAGAATCATCACCTCGCCCTCTGGCATCGGTGACGAACAAATTATTTGTTTAGTCTCTTGGCATAACCCTTTTAAGGCGAAGGTCACGTGACTTGCTCGGGTGCTTGGACAACTTGCCTCCTACCGAACGCAGTCAGTCGGCAGCTGTCAGAGCGCCCAAGTCAGTTACGAACTTCCCTGTGGACAGTTCGGTTGTTCCATAACGGTCTTTTCTTCGTTCTAATGGCTTGTCACAGTACCCATACCATCGACACCCACCATTGAGTGTCGGTGTCCTATCCACTACCGAGAAGAACTTCACTGCATGGGGATAGGAGAATGTGAGACACTTCGCTGCAGACGGATAGACCAGTATGGGTACAGGACATCACCGAAGTCGAGAAGAGGGATAGGTCATACGACCATTCCCTTCTTTTCCTCTGAGGTAATTGCATGACTTTTCCTGCGAAGTCAAGCAGCCAGGGGATGGGGATTCGTGACGCTCGATTTCGTACCGAACTTCGTAGCGAAGACTCAGAACCCTTCGGTTCCTGACGATCGGTTAGAGTCCTTCACAATCCCCTCCCTAATGGACTTCACCGCCTTCAATGCGAAGGAGATGCTGCTTTGTCCTGTGAAAGCGCGACCGCGCTTTCTGAAGAAACTCGACATCCCAGGCTGAGTTACACAAGAACTTCTCCCTGGCGCAGGTACTGAAGGCAGGGGTCTGGTACAACCAGACCACTGGCACCTCCTTCTACCTTTTGGATATTGCCCACAGGTCCTTGGATCATTTTCCTTGTGACCCGTGGTGCTGCTCAACACATTGTAGCTAGCAACCCAGACCTAGCAGGACTGAACAGCATCGAGTCCTGGTATGACTGTAAGAAATAGATAAGTGAATGAGAGAGTGACTGGCTTCTCTTCCTATCTTTTTCTCCCCCTCTACCTGTGGGTAGAGGGATACGGTCATCACCTTGCTGGATAAGGACGAGATGCAGGTGAGCTACTCGACAGAGCCCCATTCCTCCTATCCCTTCACTAGGGATGGGAGCGAATATCCCCCACCACTTCCTCTACAAGGGGGGGAAGTGGATGCCAACAAGAGACAAACCATAACTTTATGTTGCCTCTTGCAAATAGGAACTTGTTCTTGCTTGCTGGTTCGAACAGATATGCTTGCCTCTCTCTTAGTACTTGGTCCAGAGGTCTGACCATTGATCCTGCGGTGCACACCCCGATCAATCGGACAGAGGCTTGGATCCCTCCCTCGCTCTTACGACCAGGGAGGCATTCCAAGGTTGGGCGAACACCAGTCTGTTCACAAAAGACTCAGATTCCTCCCACCAAGAAGTGAGTCTTCCTATTGTAAAAGGACCGAAGGTTTGTATGCCGTGTCGGAACAAATGACAATTTGTCCAAAATTGCATTTTTCCTAACTATACAAACCTGAGGTCCTTTTACACATAGTCCCACCTCATGCCACCCCTCACTCTGCAGATTTTGCTTGGACCAAAAGCAAAAGTGATTGTTTACCTCCCAGTCGCGCGCGCGCGCCTGTCGGACAAGCAGTTAACTACCGAACCCCTTGTTCGAAAGCTTACGACCTATCCAGCTGCCGCTAGTAACCTTTCTATTGTAAAAGGACCTCAGGTTTGTATAGTTAGGAAAAATGCAATTTTGGACAAATTGTCATTTCATAGTAATTTGGCAAGTTGTCTCATTTCTTTTTTATTTTGATTTAACGTACTGTTACAAAATCTTGTTCTCAGTGTCTTAAAAACTGTGGAAGTGACTTTCTGGCACTCCTAAAAGGCCTTGCAAGAGAACGGAACCATAACAAACAATCTATGGCTGAAGGCCGATATCAGTGGAGGAAAAATTTATATAAAACTGTAGAGATTTAGTTTAAATGAACTATATTTACACTAAATTATGTGAGTAAGCAATTTACATCTTAAGGGTGACGGGGACTCGAATGGGTCCAGAAATTGAATGGAAGGCGGTTGATTGCAGGTCAACCAGGACATGTGGCTGGGAAATGATCCAGGCACAGGAATAAGGTTTGCACACAAGTTGCTGAATAGTCCTGGCACTGCTTCCAAGGGATTCCAAATTTCCTCTCATAACTAGGCAAGATATATGCATGTGCAAAGAGATTGCATCTTAGGTTCAGTACTAAGGTGGTAGACACGTGGGGAAAGTTAAACACGATTTGTTCCGATACGTATACAAACCCTCGGTCCTTTAACAATAGGAAGGTGCTTAGCGGCAGCTGAACCGGTCGTAAGTTTGGAACAAGGGGGTTCGGTAGTTAACTACCTGTCCAGCAGTTGGCGGTCAGCTCGACTGCGAGGAAAGAAGTCACTTTGCTTTCGGCTGCGTTGGTGGATAGACGTGCTGCTCGCCTCTCTGCCTGCCTGCTTCAAGTCGTATGCTTGGTTTTCTTCACTTTGTGAAGGCTTTTTCTCTTTTTCTATTACTCAGTGTGATGTACAAAGCCTGCTTAAGTACGTATCTGTTTTTTTTGTATATCATACTCAGTGATTATTGTAAGTGATAATGGAATCCCGAGAGCCGGAGAGACCCCCTCGCCCCCCATCAGCCGCAGATTGTGCCCTGGTGTGGAGGGCCATAAGTGTGGGGCCTTTTGGTCCTTTGTAGAGGTTGATCCTCATGAATTTTGTACTCTGTGTCGAGGGCGAGAATGCTCTCACACAGAGCCATGTGATGTATGTGTTGTATGGTTGGAGGGGCAGTGGGAGCGCTATGGGGGGAGGAAGAAACCGCGTAAGACGGCCAAGGAGTCATCGGAGGGCTCTCCCGTTACTCCCTTGGTTACAGACATGTCAACCTCTTTTCTCTCTCCATCTCAGCTACCTCGTATGGCTCTTTCTCCTTCGGGGGGTATCTCACTCCTTCTCTTCTCACGATCAGTCGAACGTGGAGGATGGTGCTAGGTAAACCGATGTTCAGTTGTATTCGGGGTCGTCTGTTCACTCGGGGTGGGAACTGTCCCCTCCCGGGCAAGGGGAGACCCCCCCCTCTTACTAACCCGACTGTTTCCTTCCTCAGATCTGATTGCCACGGAGGACGATCTCGGCCGGGGCTGGTACTCGCTGGGGCTCCAGGGGACACAGAGTGTTCAGGGGCTGCTGAGTCATCTGGCGAGAGGGGTCAGGCCGGTAACTCGCGTCCCGACAACCACAACGGTGTCCACGCCTGGCTACGCTGCTCCACCTCACCTGGTATATACCCAGCACGTCGCCATGGTTACCCCGACAGCTGCTGTTCAGGCGCAGCTGCCGGAGGTGAAGAGGTTTACCTTGTCGCCGCCGCCTGGTTTTGTCGCTCTTGCTCCAGCCCCTGACTTCCGGTGTCCCAAGAGCTCTCCCCTGTACCTGCCTCCAGTACAGAGGATGCCACTGGTTCCTGCTCCGCCTCCTGTTCTTGAGATTGCTGCCGCTCCAGTTCCAGTACCAGTTCCTGCCGCTGTTGTTCCTGCCCGTTGCTGCTCCCACCCCAGGTCCTTCTGGACAGGTGCAGTCGGGCCCTGTTGCTTCGGCAACTGCCCCGGCTCCGTCCTGGATGGAAGACCTGATGGTGGTCCTGAGGAAGCTGACAAAGAAGAGGAGGAGGAGGAAGGTGTCGTTGTCGTCTTCATCGTCTTCTTCGTTGTCGTCTGCCGCCGCTTCCCCTTCGTCTTCTAAGGCCCCACAGCCGGAGAAGAAGAAGGTAGCCTCCTCCCCCCCCCAAGAAGGCTCGCCCTGAGATTTCTAAGGGTTCGTCCCACTCCAGTGGGGCAGTTGGGACTTCTGCTGGTCCTCCTGTTCCTTCGGGAACGGGGCCCGTCTCTCCTTCCACAAGGAAGAAGAAGACAGGGACCGGAGGAGTGCTGGCTAACACCGGTGCCTCCTCGCCTGGTGCCAGAGGTTCTGCCTCGGCGCCAGGTACCGTCTTGGCCTCTCGTTCGCGAGAGGTACCGAGTGTACGGTCACCTGCGGGTGACCGTACAGCCAAGACCCAGACAACAGCGTCTGCTCGACGCCAGGATCCAGGCACGAAGCGGAAGACTGGCGGGAGTCCCCCAGGTGACTCCCACCAGACCAGCGATCGCTCTCTCAGCGATCCGCTGGTACCCAGGGTTGATGCGACGGTCCCAGACCGGCTGCGGGCTGAGGCGAGGAAGCGGTCCCCCTCGGTCGCCTGGACCAGCCTCGGCTGGTCCAAGAGGTGTGACGCGCCGTGAGGACAGGCCTCGCTCCCACCGCGACAGCGGACTCTGCCGGTCCCCTGACCACCGCTCCTACCGGGACCGGGCCGAGAGGGGGACCAACAGCAGCTCTTCTGACACTCGGGACCATCGCCGCTGTTCTCGGTCCAGCCACGCTCCCTGTGAGATCCGCTTGACCAGGCCTGCAGCTCGATCGCCACCGCGGGTTGCCGATCGCCTGCAGCTCCCCCAGCCCACCGGTTCTGCCGGTGGGCGAGGGGGGAGCGTCAGGTCTACCTCTCCTATCCCTTCAACTTCCTCGGGCTACACTGGGAAGAGTGAGGCGACCAGGAGTGATCGTGAGGGGCGCACTCCTCGGGATCCTGCCACGATGCCCTACGAACCTGGCACGGTCTTAGGACTGACCAGATCGTACGCACAAGTGGCAGGAGGAGACCATGAGGGGTCTGTTGCGGTTCCTCCTGTGGAAGGAGGAGGGTCTAGGGAGGCGTTCTCGCTGGATGGGCTTGACAGTCCATCTCCGCAGGACGCAGTCACTCTCGAGATCCAGAAGTCGTTCTCTGAGGTTATTGCGCTGATCCGTCAGCACAACAACCTCGGGGAAGGATCGCCGCTTCCACCTTCCGAGCCTACATCGGGTTTGGAGTCGTTCTGGGGACCCAAAAAGGAACCCAGGACAACGGTGGGTCTGCCGCGATCAGCCTTGGCCGACAATGTGCTCAGCCAAGTGGACACTCTTGTCTCCGGACAGGAGGGTTCGCTTCGGTCCAGCAGGTCATCCAAGCTCCTTCCCCCACCTCTACCGTGACAGTGGCGCTTCTACGTGCCATCAGAGGACCCTCTGCTGCCCAAACAGGTTAACCCAGAATTAGCTAGGCTAACTCCGGGGATGTCTCTGCAGCAGCTCCTGTCGGAGAACCTTTGGTTCTCGCAGCAAGAGGCACTTGCCTTGGAATCTATCGCTATGGCAGCATTCCAAGCAGTCTCATGGGTAGACCTGTGGTCCCTCACAGTGTCTAAAGCCGTGGCCTCCTTGGGAAACATCAATCCTGAAGGGGAGCCGGCTGTGGGCCAACCTGGTTCTGAGGCGTAGGGACGCTGTCCTCACTCGAGTAACCAGGGTGGCTGGGCGAGAGGCGGCCTTAGGTCTTCGCAACGGACCGGTGCGGAGTTCCTCCTCTCTCTTTCCCAGAGAGATGGTGAACACTGCGGTGGAACAACGGTGCACTGACGAGAGTGACTGTTAAGTCCACCAGGCAGTCTCGGAGGTGGCTGGGCAACCTCGAACAACTGCGGCTAAGCCCAAGAGTTTAGCTAGCGCTTCCTCTGCGGCGATCGCTTCGTCGAAGCCGAGAGGAAAGACTACTTTCGACTTCGACTGTAAGGAGTGACTGTAACCAGCCCTCCTCCTCTCGAGGAGGAACCGGGAAGAAGAAGTCGAAGAGAGGAGGGTAACGCCAGGGATGGCGCTCCCCCTCACCTGCTGCCAGAAGGTGGGGGTTGCCTAGCAAGCCATTGGGCAACATGGCAGCGCTATGGAGCGGAGACCTGGATAGTGAACATCCTTCGGGAGGAATATTTGCTACCCTTTGAGTCTCAGCCACCCCTCACCTCCAACCCGGTCCATCATCATCAGACATACGTTCCTGGTTCGACCAAGGACGTGGCGCTTCGGCAGGAAGTAGAAGCCATGCTGAGCAAATGGGCTGTGGAGATCGTATGGGATCAGTCGCCGGGCTTCTACAGTCGACTTTTCCTGATGGAGAAGTCCTCGGGGGGCTGGCGCCCGGTGATAGATCTCTCTCCCTTGAACAGATTCGTTCGCCAGACTCGGTTCACGATGGAAACAGCACAGTCAGTGCTTGATTCCACCAGGGAGAACGACTTCATGCTTTCTGTGGATCTGAAGGACGCGTATTTCCAGATACCCATCCATCAATCCTCCAGGAAGTACCTCCGCTTCATCCTCGACGGGACAGTGTACCAATTCAGGGCACTTTGTTTTGGTCTCTCACCCGCCCCACAGGTGTTCACGCGAGTGTTCACGCTGGTGTCGGCTTGGGCCCACTCGGTAGGGATACGTCTTCTGAGGTATCTCAACGATTGGTTAGTCCTGGCGAGCTCCCACTCACAGTTGCTACAGGACAGATATCAACTCCTCGAATTCTGCCACGATCTGGGGATCATAGTGAATTACGAGAAGTCAGATCTCGAGCCCAAGCAGAGGATGAAGTACCTGGGCATGCTGATCGATACGGTAGCAGGGCGAGTCTTCCCCGCAGATTTGCATATCAGCAGGTTCAGGGAGGCAGCAAGACTGTTCCTGTCCCTATAGGAGCAGCCAGCTCAGGAGTGGCAGGTCGTGATCGGGCACCTGTCGTCTCTCGAGAAGCTAGTCCCTCACGGGCGTCTTCACCTGCGGTCTCTTCAATGGAGACTAAAGGAGTGTTGGTCACAGGCAAGAGACCCACCTTTCTTCCCAGTGTCTCTCACGGAGGAGGTGAGGCAGGACCTAGCCTGGTGGCTGGACGACGCGAACCTCGTAAGAGGAGTGCCTCTTCGCACTCCCCCCCCTTTAGATGTTGCTTTTCTCAGACACATCGACCAAGGGATGGGGCGCACACCTGGAGGAGTTGCTGGCTGCGGGTGTGTGGAACCATTACGACAAGCACCTTCACATCAACATCCTGGAACTCAAGGTGGCGTTTCTCGCTCTCCAAGAGTTTCAAGATCGTCTGGTTGGACACTCGGTGGTGTAGATGAGCGACAACACCACGGTAGTGGCATACGTCAACAAACAGGGGCGCCTAGTGTCCCTCCTGTTGCATCAGTTGACGCTTCAGGTGCACGAGTGGGCCGAGGCACACTCGGTAGGCACACTTGTAGAGCTGTCAGCCCGCTACATTCCAGGCAAGAGGAACGTGGTGGCAGACAAGTTCAGCCGTCGGGATCAGGTGATAGGAACCGAGTGGTCCCTTCACCCAGACGTGGCGGAAAGGCTCTTCAACCTGTGGGGGCGTCCAGTTGTAGATCTGTTCGCCACCCGGCACAACAGAAAACTCCAGGTTTTCTACTCGGCTGTGCCGTACCCATGGGCAGCTGCAGAGGATGCTCTTCAACACCCGTGGGACAACCTCTTCGTGTACGCCTTTCCTCCGTTCTGTCTGATTCGCAAGGTGATTAGCAGGGCACTGGTCACCCCGAACCTTCGGATGATCCTGGTGGCACCCAAATGGCCTCAGGCCGTTTGGTACCCGGACCTGCTGGCTCTGCTTGCCGAAGCACCAAGAGAGATTCCCCCCTGGCACAACCTCCTGTCCCAGCCACACGTAGAACGGTACCACCGGTGGTTCGATCCCTGTGTCTTCACGGCTGGCTGTTATCCACCATCTCTTGCGAGCAAGAGGCTTTTCTCGCAGCGCAGCAACTGAGATGGCTGGGTACCTCAGACAGTCCTCTGCAGCTGTATACCAGGGAAAGTGGGCCGTCTTCTGTGGTTGGTGTCGTGGACGGGGTCTCTCTCCTCTCAGAGCCACTATTCAGCAGGTATTGGATTTCCTCGTTTTCCTTCGCCGAGAGAAGCTCCTCTCTGTCTCCGCAGTTAAAGGATACAGAGCTGCCCTGGCCCTAGTCCTTAAACTGCGAGGAGTGGATATCTCCTCCTCCTTCGAGATCTCCCTCCTTATGAAGAGCTTCGAGAGGTCTTGCCCACCCAGGGAACTCAGGCCCCCGGGGTGGGATGTGACTCTCGTCCTTAGGAGTTTAACTCGAAGACCCTTCGAGCTACTCCGAGAGTCGTCAGACAGGGATCTGACCCTCAAGACCCTCTTTTTCCTGGCCCTGGCATCAGCGAAGAGAGTAGGGGAACTTCATGGTCTTTCTTCAACGTCAAGCATTCCAGGGGATGGGGATCCGTGTTGCTCGATTTCGTCCCGAACTTCGTAGCAAAGACTCAGAATCCTTTGGTCCCTGACAACTGGTTCGAGGCTTTCACGATCCCCTCCCTGAAGGACTTCACTGATAATGATGCGGATGAGATGCTGCTTTGTCCTGTGTGGGCGCTACAGCGCTATCTGAAGAGAACTCGACACCTCAGGCCTGAGTGTCGACGCCTCTTCGTTAGCATCGGGGTTACCAAGAAAGAAGTTTCCAAGAACACTCTTTCTGGCTGCGTGACGTGATCAGGAGGGCGTACGACACGGATGGTAGTGACGACATCCGTACCCTTCATCCGAGAGATCACGAAGTCAGAGGTATTGGTCCAACCCTTGCGTTCCACAAGAACTTCTCCCTGGCGCAGGTTCTGAAGGCAGGGGTTTTGGCCAACCAGACCACCTTCACTTCCTTCTACCTTCGGGATATTACCCACAGGTCCTTGGACACCTTTTCCTTGGGACCCGTGGTGGCTGCTCAACAAGTTGTGTAGTCTACCCAGCACCCGAGCGGACGGAAAAGCATTGCATCCTTGTGTGACTGCATGAATGGACGAGTGAAAGAGAGTGTGACTGGCTTCTCTTCCTCCTTCGTTCATCCTCCTCTACCTGTGGGCAGAGGGCTGCGGTCGTCACTACGTTGAACAGGAAGCAGATGCAGGTAAGCTACACGACCGAGCTCCATCCTATCCCTTTCAGTAGGGATAGGAGTATTTATCCACCACTCCCCAACAAGGGGGGGGAGTGGAAGCCAAGAAGAGACAAACCCATGACTTCATTTTGGCTCTTGAAGTAGGAACTAGTTCTTGTGTTTTTACTTTTCATACATTCAACTTACCTGTCAGATATATACATAGCTATCGACTCCGTCGTCCCCGACAGAAATTCAAATTTCGCGGCACTCGCTACAGGTAGGTCAGGTGATCTACCGCCCTGCTCTGGGTGGCAGGACTAGGAACCATTCCCGTTTTCTAATCAGATTTTCTCTGTCGCCAGTAGTATCAACATTGTTGTTACTTCCTCCTGACTGGAATTCTTTTTCACAACGCTTTTGATCATCTTTCGACTGATTTTTGGTGACGTACTTGGATCGTTGTTTGGCATTCGCTATTGTGGACTGTTTTTTGGACTTCGCTTTGGATTTTCGTGAATATGTCTGATTCTAGTGTTAGCTTCAGAGTGTGTGTGAATGAGGGCTGTAAGGTGAGGATTCCGAAAGCTTCGGTAGATCCTCACACTACATGCAGTGGTTGTAGAAGGGTTGAATGCTCAATTGAGAATACGTGTAACGAGTGTGAGAGATTGAGTGCGCAAGAATGGAAGAATCTGACTTCTTACTTGAAGAAGTTAGAGAAAGATAGAGAGAGGAAGGCGGCTTACAAAAGCCGGAAAATGTCTAGTAGTTCTGTAGCTTCTTCTTCTTCTCATAATTATGCCCATTCTATTTCAGCCCGTTCACAAGTTAATCCCTCTGATTCCGCTTCAGAAATAGCGGAACTCAGAGCTTCCCTTCAAAAAATGCAAGAGAAAATGGAAGCATTGGAAGGTAAGAGAAGTGAATGTGGTTTCTCAAGTGATGTTAGTGTCCCCAGTGTAGTGGAGGGGGCGTCTGGTCGTCTCTGCGACGCTCCCAGGCCTAGACCTCCTTCCAAGCTCCCTGGCCCAGAGGAAGAGGAAAGTCGAAAGCCTTACGGGGGTCGTGAGAATCCCCAACGATCAGGCGTCCCTTCGGCAGAATCTTATACATCTCAGACTGCCAGGGACAGCTATAGGAAAAGCGTCCTTCGTGAGTGCTTTTCATCATCTAGTTCGTCCTTCCTGAGAAGAGGATGGAAGGAATCGAAGCTTTCACGTCCGCTGAAAAGGAATTGGAAAGAACCTGAGCTCAATTCTAGCCCCGAGCGCTTCTCTGAAGAGGAGGCGCCTTCGGTAATCAAGAAAGCTAGAAAGGAGTTAGATCCTTGGAATGGAAAAGACTCTCGAGCGCCTTCCAGATCTCCTTCTCCTGATTCGAATGAGCCTTCGACCAGGAAAATTTTGATGAATGTACAGGAGCAAATAGCGTCTTTGGTAGGAGTACTTTCTAAAGAGCCTACTCGTAAAAAGGATGACAGGCTTCCGATTAAGAGATCCAAATACCGATCTCCTGTCGGGCGCGACGAACCCTCCAGGGGAGTTGTCGCCACAAGCGGCCATCTCTGGGGGAGCGGTTTGCGGTTAGGCAGGCGAGACGTGGAAAGGAAGTAACTCCTGCCAAGGCGTCAGGCGCAACTAGGGACCAGGCGCCAAGTAGGCGCAAAGAGCCTGACTTTACTGTAGATCGTTCTAGGCCCAGATCTTCATCAAGCAACAAGAGCCAACTGGAGAAGAGGAGAACTCCTATAGGAGTATAGCGCCCGCTAAGCGCAATATACTTGCCATTTGAAAGGCATTCCATGAGCGATACTCCTACCAAGCCACAGGAGTATTCGGAACTAGATGCGCCTTCCATAGGTCAGGAGTATTCGGGAAGAGATACTTCTGCCAGGCGCCTTGAGTACTCTGACCTCGATACTCCTCCCAGGCGCCAGGAGTATTCTAGACTTTTTACTCCTACCAGGCGCCAGGAGTATTCGAATCGCGATGCGCCTACCAAGCGCCAGGAGTATTCTGAGCTTAATACTCTACAGCGCCAGGAGTATTCTGAGCTTAATACTCTAACAGGCGCCAGGAGTATTTGGAGCGAGATGCGCCTTCCAGACGGCAGGATATTCGAGAGAGTAACGACTGTTAGGCGCCAGGAGTATTCCAAACAGGATACTCCTACCAGGCCTCAGGAGTATTCTCAGCGGAGACTCCTGCTAAACGCCAGGCGCATTCTCCTCATGAAGTTGCTTGCATCCAACAGGAGTCTAACAGCGTAAAGCAGTGATTTGTGACTCGCCTAATGATAAACGTAAGGAGAGAGTTACTCCTAGCCCATCTCCTTATAGAAGTGCTTCTTCTTCTTCGGAAAGGAAGAAATCAAGAGAGGAGACAGAGGAGGGAAGGGAGCCTTCTCCTTCCGATCCTATTAATTTAGATGACGTCTCGGAGGACGAAGTTACTAACAGAGAAGGGCTTTCGAATTACAAAGTTCTTTCTGCTCTTCCTTAGAAGAATATGGAGATGCATTGACTCCAGCCGCTCCTCCTTCTCCTCGCTCTCTAGTCAGTACGAAGGCACACAAGTCTTCGTCTTTCCTGAAAATGAAGCCGGCCATATCCATGAAAAGGGGCCTTACAATCTCTTGACTCCTGGATCAAGACTAAGAAGGAGTTAGGAAGGACGATCTTTTGCATGCCTCCCGCTAAACTAAGGGCAGGAGAGGCATATGGTACAAAACGTGAGAAAATTATGGGATTGTCTCTGCCCGTTTCAGCTGAATCGGACTTCTCCAGTCTCGTAGACTCGTCGAGGAGACATGCCTTAAATTCAGCGAAAGCAACATGGGGTCTTTCGGAAATGGACCATCTCCTCAAGGGACTTTTTCATACCTTAGAAGTATTTAACGTTCCTAGATTGGTCCTTCGGGGTTATTGCTAAGAAGTCCCATGAAAAAGAACAACTAAGCCCTGAAACCTTGCATAGCATCCTTACATGCATCGATAAGGCGGTTCAAGATGGATCGGCGGAAGTGTGCTCGCTCTTCGGTGCGGGAATACTAAAGAGAGAGCGGTTCATAGTGCCTTTCTCACTAAGGCCGTCTCGCCTTCGCAGAGATCCGCTTTGCTGTATGCGCCTCTCTCTGAACATTTATTTCCTTCGCAGTTGGTGAGAGACATTGGCCCATTCGCTAACTGAGAAAGCCACTCAAGATCTTTTTAAGGCAATCCTCAAGGAAGAATAGACTGTGGCTAGTGAGGAAAAGAAAGCCTCTAA
>NC_061102.1:35613240-35636439 GCF_015104395.2 Macrobrachium nipponense | reverse complement strand
AGGAACGTGGTGGCAGACAAGTTCAGCCGTCGGGATCAGGTGATAGGAACCGAGTGGTCCCTTCACCCAGACGTGGCGGAAAGGCTCTTCAACCTGTGGGGGCATCCAGTTGTAGATCTGTTCGCCACCCGGCACAACAGAAAACTCCAGGTTTTCTACTCGGCTGTGCCGTACCCATGGGCAGCTGCACAGGATGCTCTTCAACACCCCCGTGGGACAACCTCTTCGTGTACGCCTTTCCCACCCCCGTTCTGTCTGATTCGCAAGGTGATTAGCAGGGTCACTGGTCGGGACCCGAACCTTCGGATGATCCTGGTGGCACCCAAATGGCCTCAGGCCGTTTGGTACCCGGACCTGCTGGCTCTGCTTGCCGAAGCACCAAGAGAGATTCCCCCCTGGCACAACCTCCTGTCCCAGCCACACGTAGAACGGTACCACCGGTGGTTCGATCCCTGTGTCTTCACGGCTGGCTGTTATCCACCATCTCTTGCGAGCAAGAGGCTTTTCTCGCAGCGCAGCAACTGAGATGGCTGGGTACCTCAGACAGTCCTCTGCATGCTGTATACCAGGGAAAGTGGCTGTCTTCTGTGGTTGGTGCGTGGACGGGGTCTCTCTCCTCTCAGAGCCACTGTTCAGCAGGTATTGGATTTCCTCGTTTTCCCAATTTCGCCGAGAGAAGCTCCTCTCTGTCTCCGCAGTTAAAGGAGGTACAGAGCTGCCCTGGCCCTAGTCCTTAAACTGCAGGAGTTTTGGATGGGATCTCCTCCTCCTTCGAGATCTCCCTCCTTATGAAGAGCTTCGAGAGGTCTTGCCCACCCAGGGAACTCAGGCCCCCGGGTGGGATGTGACTCTTGTCCTTAGGAGTTTAACTCGAAGACCCTTCGAGCTACTCCGAGAGTCGTCAGACAGGGATCTGACCCTCAAGACCCTCTTTTTCCTGGCCCTGGCATCAGCGAAGAGAGTAGGGTAACTTCATGGTCTTTCTTCAACGTCAAGCATTCCAGGGATGGGGATCGTGTTGCTCGATTTCGTCCCGAACTTCGTAGCAAAGACTCAGAATCCTTTGTCCCTGACAACTGGTTCGAGGCTTTCACGATCCCCTCCCTGAAGGACTTCACTGATAATGATGCTGATGAGATGCTGCTTTGTCCTGTGTGGGCGCTACAGCGCTATCTGAAAGAACTCGACACCTCAGGCCATGTGTCGACGCCTCTTCGTTAGCATCGGGGTTACCAAGAAAGAAGTTTCCAAGAACACTCTTTCTGGCTGCGTGACGTGATCAGGAGGGCGTACGACACGGATGGTAGTGACGACATCCGTACCCTTCATCCGAGAGATCACGAAGTCAGAGGTATTGGTCCAACCCTTGCGTTCCACAAGAACTTCTCCCTGGCGCAGGTTCTGAAGGCAGGGGTTTTGGCCAACCAGAACCACCTTCACTTCCTTCTACCTTCGGGATATTCCCACAGGTCCTTGGACACCTTTTCCTTGGGACCCGTGGTGGAGCTGCTCAACAAGTTGTGTAGTCTACCCAGCACCGGCGGCGGACGGAAAAGCATTGCAATCCTTGTGTGACTGCATGAATGGACGAGTGAAAGAGAGTGTGACTGGCTTCTCTTCCTCCTTCGTTCATCCTCCTCTACCTGTGGGCCAGAGCTGCGGTCGTCACTACGATTTGAACAGGAAGCAGATGCAGGTAAGCTACTGCACCGAGCTCCATCCTATCCCTTTCAGTAGGGATAGGAGTATTTATCCACCACCCTCCCCAACAATGGGGGGGAGTGGAACCAAGAAGAGACAAACCCATGACTTCATTTGGCTCTTGAAGTAGGAACTAGTTCTTGTGTTTTTACTTTTCATACATTCAACTTACCTGTCAGATATATACATAGCTATCGACTCCGTCGTCCCCGACAGAAATTCAAATTTCGCGGCACTCGCTACAGGTAGGTCAGGTGATCTACCGCCCTGCTCTGGGTGGCAGGACTAGGAACCATTCCCGTTTTCTAATCAGATTTTCTCTGTCGCCGGTAGTATCAACATTGTTGTTACTTCTCCTGACTGGAATTCTTTTTTCACAACGCTTTTTGATCATCTTTCGACTGATTTTTTTTGGTGACGTACTTGGATCGTTGTTTGCATCGCTATCGTGGACTGTTTTTTGGACTTCGCTTTGGATTTTTGTGATATGTCTGATCGTAGTGTAGCTTCAGAGTAGATGTGTGAATGAGGGCTGTAAGGTGAGGATTTCCGAAGCTTCGGTAGATCCTCACACTACATGCAGTGTTGTAGAAGGGTTGAATGCTCAATTAGAATACGTGTAACGAGTGTGAGAGATTGAGTGCGCAAGAATAAGAACAATCTGACTTCTTACTTGAAGAAGTTAGAGAAAGATAGAGAGAGGAAGGCGGCTTACACGCCGGAAAATGTCTAGTAGTTCTGTAGCTTCTTCTTCTTCTCATAATTATGCCCATTCTATTTCAGCCGTTCACAAGTTAATCCCTCTGATTCCGCTTCAGAAATAGCGGAACTCAGAGCTTCCCTTCAAAAAAATGTAAGAGAAAATGGAAGCATTGGAAGGTAAGAGAAGTGAATGTGGGTTTCTCGAGTGATGTTAGTGTCCCCAGTGTAGTGGAGGGGGCGTCTGGTCGTCTCTGCGACGCTCCCAGGCCTAGACCTCTTCCAAGCTCCCTGGCCCAGAGGAGAAAGGAAAGTCGAAAGCCTTACGGGGGTCATGGAGAATCCCCAACGATCAGGCGTCCCTTCGGCAGAATCTTATACATCTCAGACTGCCAGGGACAGCTATAGGAGGAAAAGCGTCCTTCGTTGAGTGCTTTTCATCATCTAGTTCGCCTTCTCCGAGAAGGAGGTGGAAGGAATCGAAGCTTTCACGTCCGCTGAAAAGGAATTGGAAAGAACCTGAGCTCAATTCTAGCCCCGAGCGCTTCTCTGAAGAGGAGGCGCCTTCGGTAATCAAGAAAGAAACTAGAAAGGAGTTAGATCCTTGGAATGGAAAAGACTCTCGAGCGCCTTCCAGATCTCCTTCTCCTGATTCGAATGAGCCTTCGACGGGCCATGAAAATTTTGATGAATGTACAGGAGCAATAGCGTCTTTGGTAGAGTACTTTCTAAAGAGCCTACTCTAAAAAAGGATGACAGCTCCGATTAAGAGATCCAAATACCGATCTCCTGTAGGACGCGACGAACCCTCCAGGGAAGTTTGTCGCACAAGCGCCATCTCTGGGGGAGCGGTGCGTTAGGCAGGCGAGACGTGGGAAAGGAGTAACTCCTGCCAGCGTCAGGCGCCAGCTAGGAGCCAGGCGCCAGTAGGCGCAAAGAGCCTGACCTTTACTGTAGATCGTTCTAGGCCCGATCTTCATCCAAGCAACAAGAGCCAACTGGAGAAGAGAGAACTCCTGATAGGAGTATAGCGCCCGCTAAGCGCAATATACTTGCCATTTTCGAAAGGCGCATTCCATGAGCGATACTCCTACCAAGCCACAGGAGTATTCGGAACTAGATCGCCTTCCATAGGTCAGGAGTATTTCGGGAAGAGATACTTCTGCCAGGCGCCTTGAGTACTCTGACCTCGATACTCCTCCCAGGCGCCAGGAGTATTCTAGACTTTTTACTCCTACCAGGCGCCAGGAGTATTCGAAGCGCGATGCGCCTACCAAGCGCCAGGAGTATTCTGAGCTTAATACTCCTAACAGCGCCAGGGATATTTGGAGCGAGATGCGCCTTCCAGACGGCAGGAGTATTCGAGAGTTATACGAAAGAGTTATGACGTTAGCGCCAGGAGTATTCCAAACAGGATACTCCTAACAGGCCTCAGGAGTATTCTCAGCGAGATACTCCTGCTAAATGCCAGCGCATTCTCCTCATGAAGAGCTTGACATCCAGCAGGAGTCTAACAGGCGTAAAGCAGTGATTTGTGACTCGCCTAATGATAAACGTAAGGAGAGAGTTACTCCTAGCCCATCTCCTTATAGAAGAGTTTCTTCTTCGGAAAGGAAGAAATCAAGAGAGGAGACAGAGGAGGGAAGGGAGCCTTCTCCTTCCGATCCTATTAATTTAGATGACGTCTCGGAGGACGAAGTTACTAACAGAGAAGGCTTTAAGAATTACAAAGTTCTTTCTGGCTCTTCTCTTAGAAGAATAATGGAGGATGCATTGACTCCAGCCGCTCCTCCTTCTCCTCGCTCTTTATTTTCAAGTACGAGGCACACAAGTCTTCGTCTTTCCTGAAATGAAGCCGGCCATATCCATGAAAGGGCCTTACAATCTCTTGACTCCTGGATCAAGACTAAAGAAGAGTTAGGGAAGGACGATTCTTTTGCATGCCTCCCGCTAAACTAAGGGGCAGGAGAGGCATGGTACAAAAAACGGGACGGGGAAATATGGGATTGTCTCTGCCCGTTTCACAGCTGAATCGGACTTCTCCAGTTCTCAGTAGACCTCGTCGAGGAGACATGCCTTAAATTCAGCGAAAGCAACATGGGGTCTTTCGGAAATGGACCATCTCCTCAAGGGACTTTTTCATACCTTAGAAGTATTTAACTTCCTAGATTGGTCCCCTTGGGGTTATTGCTAAGAAGTCCCATGAAAAAGAACAACTAAGCCCTGAAACCTTGCATAGCATCCTTACATGCATCTGATAAGGCGGTTCAAGATGGACCGGCGGAAGTGTGGCTCCCTCTTCGGTGCGGGTAATACGAAAGAAGAGAGCGGTTCATAGTTGCCCTTTTCTCACTAAGGCCGTCTCGCCTTCGCAGAGATCCGCTTTGCTGTATGCGCCTCTCTCTGAACATTTATTTCCTTCGCAGTTGGTGAGAGACATTGCCCATTCGCTAACTGAGAAAGCCACTCAGATCTTTTAAGGCAATCCTCAAGGAAGAATAGACCTGTGGCTAGTGAGGAAAAGAAAAAAAGCCTCTAAGCCAGCTCAACAACAGCAGCCCTTTCGAGGAGGCCCTCAGGCTAGATTCATCGTCAGAAGGAAATCAACGGAAAAAAGGGGAAGATCTGCCTTCCGTCCCTTTAAGAAGGGAAAATGAGAAATCTTTCCTCCAGACACCTGTAGGAGCCAGGTTACAATTCTTTGCGGGAGCATGGGAGGACATAGGATCCGAGGCTCATAAGAACTGCCCAGATGACTCTTTTAATCTATTAAGAGTAAGAGCTCATGAGGTAAGGGCAATCGCGACATCAATTGCGTTCCAGAGAAATATGTCACTTAAAAATATTTTGGACGCAACCTATTGGAGATGCAACTCAGTATTTGCATCTCATTATTTAAAAGATGTCGAGTAACGTATGAGAAATGTTTTTTCTCTAGTCCGTTTGTGTCAGCACAGACGGTTCTGGGTAAAAGGAGAGAGCACCGATCCTTAAATATGTGTACGTAACCCTCTTGTCGGATGTGTTTCTCGTGTTTCCTGTGCATGGAGTGTCAGATGTCGCACTGGCGGCCTTCACTTCTCTTCATTAGGAAATCGAGTGACAGCTGACTATTAGAGGGGTACAAAAATTTTTGTTTGATTTTGTATGTATGATTTTCGAGTTTGTGGTTGTTTGCTAAGAGTTTGGGGATGACTCTTAACAATCTTAGAACTAACACGGGTTAGGATCGGGTGATCGGGATCGGTTGTGTGCTCCTTAAAGAAGGCGTGTTGTCATATAAGCGGATTAGCACCCCTTGACAAACGCCAGTTAGGCTCTGCCGAGTAAGTGGATAAGACCCCATCGACAGACCAGCAAGAACTCTTGGCCACAGATCACTATCTCGCTAAGGCTCTTGAGATGAAGCAGACTCCTGGGCAGTAGCCACGAAGTCTTCCATCTAATAAGGTAGGAACCAAGGTTTATTTATACCTACAACATATGTTGTTTACCTGTCTAGTCAGTAAGTTAGCTGTCTCTTGCCCTCCACCAAAGGGTGTCAATCAGCTATGTATATATCTGACAGGTAAGTTGAATGTATGAAAATGATATTGTTATGATACATAAAGTTTCATACATACTTACCTGGCAGATATATACGATTGAAGACCCCCCCGCCACCCAGCCTCCCCGTAGGAGGACAGGTGGAAGAGGAGAATCTGATTAGAAAACGGGAATGGTTCCTAGTCCTGCCACCCAGAGCAGGGCGGTAGATCACCTGACCTACCTGTAGCGAGTGCCGCGAAATTTGAATTTCTGTCGGGGACGACGGAGTCGATAGCTATGTATATATCTGCCAGGTAAGTATGTATGAAACTTTATTGTATCATAACAATATCATATTTATAAGAGGTATGCTTGCCTCCCTCTTATATTTGGTCCAGAAGTCTGACCACTGATCCTGTGGTGCACACCCTGATCAGCTGGGCAGAGGCTAGGATCCCTTCATTTGCTCTTATGACCAGGGAGGGAACCAAGGTAGGACGAACACCAGTCTGTTCATAAGACTCAGATTCCACCCACCAATAGTGAGTCTTCCTATTGTTAAAGGACCGAGGGATTGTATACGTATCGGAACAAATAACAATTTGTCGAAAATTGTATTTTTCCTAACTACAGTGGTCCCCCCGTGTTCGCGGGGGATGCGTACCAGACCCCCCCGTGAATAGTTAGAACCCGCGAATGTTTGGAACCCCTATGAAAATGCTAAAAACAGCCTATTTTGTTAGTTAAAACTCAAGAAAAACCACTAAAAATTTTCATACTTGTTTTTTTTTATAGTTTTATCACAAAAAGTGCATTTTATAATGAAATTCATTTAAAAAACCAGGAATTTGTGGATATTTCTCATAAAAATACCGCGAATGCGCGAATTTTCCGCGAATAATGTGGGGAAACGTTCCCCAGAGAAATCGCGAATGTGTGAGTCCGCGAATCTGGAGAACGCGAATACGGGGGGTCCACTGTATACAAACCTGAGGTCCTTTACACATAGTCCCACCTCTTGCCACCCCTCACTCTGCGTTTCCTTGGCCTAAAGCAAAGTGACTCCTCTCCTCGCAGTTGAGCTGACTGCCAACTACCGGACAAGTAGTTAACTACCGAACCCCCTTGTTCGAAGCTTACAACCGGTTCAGCTGCCGCTAAGTACCTTCCTATTGTTAAAGGACCTCAGGTTTGTATAGTTAGGAAAAATACAATTTTGGACAAATTGTTATTTTCTATTATTATTTGACATCAAAGTTTACTCACAGGGACTCAGAATGACTGGGAGCTTATACAGAAAGGTATACTATGTTGTTTAATTAACTAGGTGATGTTTAGCATGAAACAACATTACTTCCCGATGTAGCAGATTCTAGTCTAGGTGGGAATACTATCACAATTAGATTTAATATCACTTCTAGCATCACAAGGGGAATTATTTGCCACATCAGTGGTAGCAATGGGGAACTGTGTTACAGTAACCAAAAATAGGGACTGCAATGCTGAGCCAATAGGGAGAAATTCACCTTGGAAAGAATGAAACAGAAGTATAGATAAGAGGCAAAAAAATGGTAACTGACTATATACCCAAAATGACTCCATTACAATATTTGTGCATCCATGGTCTTGTTTTCTTCTAAATTGCTGATCAGGGGATAGCACTATGGGCTGGAAAGGAACATGTAGGGGTCCCCAGAGCGGGAAGGAGAGTGATGGGGAGGAGTGAACACAGGGGCAGCTCGTGATGTTCTCAGAAAGATTGTTAGTTGTCTCCTCTGAATTTCCTTCTAAAATTAGTTATTTTGCCTCGGTTCTGGCTTAGATCCTGAATAGTATGTATAGCCTATTGTTGCAGATTATAAGGTTCAATTATGGTGATTGTCAATATTTTGCTGACACCTTGTTTCAGTTTGCATTTACAGTTTTGTTGTCTATGGCATTTTTTGAATAACAATGTTCCCCATGTTCTTGAATAACATCAATACTGGATTATTACCTTATTTGTATGAATTATTAATTTGTTCCTACACAATATACAAACCCTCAGTCCTTTACAGTAGGAATAACTTTCAACGTAGGCTGGAATATGGCCATTAAATTCTTGAACAAGGTGGTTAGGCAGTAACTACCGTCTGGTAAGTGGGTCGGCTCGCCTGTCCGGATGTAAACACTCCACTTTGCTTTTGGCCATCTTCCAATGAAGACGTATGTTTGTGAGCTCTTGCTGACTAGCTGTTAATCACAATTTTCCCAATGGGATCTTTCTTTTATTATTTTGAATGAATATACATATATATGTATACGTACTGTGTTTGATGTTAATAATTAATTGACTTTGATAATTAATATACAAACCCATTTTTTGTGGTAGCCTTGCTAGCTGCCTTTCTGCTTTGTGAGTTAAGGGTCACCAGCAAGGGTGTGCCTACATCCTTATTACATATTTTCGCCTTTTAATGTCAGGGCGAGACAATGTAGTATTCATTTGAAATTTATAATTACACTTTGGAAATTACAGAGGGGCACTTCGTAGGTTTGTCCTTTGCTTTTCTTCTGGTTTTTCCTCTTCTCTTTCGTTCTTTCGTCATCTTATTGGACAAAGATAGAGGAGGGGGCATGTGTTGTTGGTGTGCGAGGAATCTCCTCTTATTTCAGAGGACAGTGCCCTTTTACAAGCTAACAGTGGTGGTAGTTGATTACAGCAGTATATGGTTGGATATCTCTTTGTGGTGACTATCCTAATCTGGGAATAATACCTGTGACTCATAGCCTGCTGTGATATTAGTCCTCGAGTGTGTGTACTGTTCCCCTGCTGAAAATCACATTCATTTGCTACTGTTATCCAGGAGTTTTGTCACTGGACAACGCCTTTGTGGCTGCCCTGTGATTATTAACTATATTTCTGCTGGTAAATATGCCTCATCTTGTAGAAGAAGTCATGCAGAATTATTTGGAGAAGTCAAGGAGGAAGAGGCTAGTTAAATGTCGTCATCTTCCTCTTCATAATCATCATATTTTTCTTCAACCTCCACCCTTTCAACTTCTAAGGCTCCCTGCCAAAGAAGGAGAAGGTAGTCTCCCCCCCAAATAGTCTTGTCACGGGACTTCTAAGGGTCTGCATCCTCGAACTATGGAGGCAGTTGGGTCTTTCATTGGCTAGCCTGTTCCTTCGGGAACAGGAATTGTCACACTGTCCCCAGGGCATATTGTGTCGTGGGCTGTAGAAGCTCAAAGTTCGGATCGCACTTCTGCTGCTAATCCTAGACTAGTTTCTGAGTTGGGTGCTCGTTCGCGAGATTTCCTGAGTGTACGTATATCTACAGATTCATATGCATCTAGAGTCGATGACGCTGAGTCCGCTCACCATCACGACTCAGGCACGGAGTGGAAGAAAGGAGTGAGTCACTCAGGTGCCTCATGCTTTGCCAGGGATCGCTCGGTATCCAGGGTTGATGTGACAATCCCACGGGATCATGCACGCAGTGAGACTGGTAGGGGGTCTCCCATTCAGTCCTCTTGAGAGGATTCAACAAGGACTGGGAAATGTTGGAGGATGGTACTGACCCTTGCCAGTTAGGTGCACGCTCAACTCCACCTAGACCATGGTCACATTTGCATGACCGACCAGTCTTGGTGGTGGCAAACGTTTCTCCCGTCGTGCGAGAGTTTCATAACCCTTGTTGGGAAAGCGTTTCTCCAGGACTAGAATGCTCTCCTAGACTCGCGTTGTGGCCGTCACTGCAGGTTGATGGCTGCCTGCGACTCGCTTCTCCTGCTAGTTCTACTAGAAAGGCAAGCGTGAGCATCCAGTCTTCCTCACCTATTCCTTCGACTTCCTATGGCTACACCGGGAGGGGTGAGGTGAATAGGAGGGATCCTTTAGAGAGCTCTCCATAGGATTCAGCATCTGGGGCTACCTTCCTGGAAGGATCTTAGGGTCCCACCAGATGTACATCCACGTCATTGAGGAAGGACCTTCTGTCAATGGCAGAGAGACTTCCCACCGTCTCGATATCTGATGTTTAGATTCTTAGGATTTGAACACCTGGAGACTATGTTCTCCCTGGCCCTTTCTATCCTTTGGATAACTTTCAATTCACAGTCCCCTATGGGTTCTTGTGTTTTAGGAGTCTCAAGTGCATATTCTGTTGAATTGTACTCGCATATCAGCCTTAAATGCTCACTTTTAGGACTGGTTTTTGTCTGTTCCTCCTCAATTTCTACAGGAGTCAAGGAAGGCCCCCTCCCGATGATCGCTTGATGAAATTCGGGGTTCTCACTGAACGGTTAAATTCTTTAGAATTTCTAGCACTCTGCGAGTGTTTTGGTCATGTATGGTCTGCAAACACTTGAGCGAGATGAGAATTCCTGATAATTGGTATTATAATACCTGGGAGTCTTGCTGAATGCTCAAATTCCTTGGAATTTCTGGCATTCTCAGAGTGTTATGGTTTTCTGTAATTTCCAAACACACTCAGACCAGACAGACATCCCCGGTAACTTTTATTACAAAAATCAGGAGTCTCGCTAAGACATTAAATTCATTGGAATTTCTGGCGTTCTGAGATTGATTTAGTTTTCTGTGATTTCCAAACGTTTTGGCAACGACTATTCCGGATAATTATTACAATAATTGGGAGTCTCGCCGATTGCCTTTATCCCTTGGTTTCCCTGGCACTCGCCTACTGCTTGGCGTCATCATCATCGTGTTGCCGAGCCCGATTATTGTCTTAAAAGAGTCAGGTTTTCTCGCTGAGCATGGGAATTCTTACAAATTCTAGCACTTGCTATCACAAGTGCTTGGATAATGAGAAGAGCCTTTACCAGTACAGATGAGTTCACTCTTCAGTCTGGTTTGGAGTTATGCAGGGTTTGGTACTGCATGCAACACCTAGGTGAATGGTCAAGTACCGTCCTCACGTCTTGGACCTTAGGGTCCAAAAACGTAGGACAGCAGACACAGAATCCCTCTTTATTCTTCTTGGAGCTTCGACGACTACCACTCATAATTATGTAGTGGTGATCTGTTCAGCTCACTCGACTCGGCTCGACCAGCCAGCTCTGCCAAGCCGAGTGCTCGGCTCTACCAAACCAACTCTCTGCTCTTGATCAGTGCAGTCCCTTGCCATGACATTGCACCCTCCCTTCCCTTGTTGCAGCGAGTTTTCACAGGGGTCAGCGTCTTCATCTTCGTCATCTGACGCCTCCTCACCTCCCCCTTGGAAGGCTTCCACGGCCTAAGAAGAGGAAAGTATTTTTTATGCCCCCTAATGAGACTTTTAATGGTCTGAATCCTTTTCCTGGGGAGGGAGCAATAGGCTCTCTCTTCGGCTCACCTGCTCCTTCTGGAGTGGGAACCGGGATGCTATCCCCAAAATATAGTCTCAGGAGTCCCAGGAGTTTGAACCCAGGTTCGTTCTCCTGTCTCTGGTTCCAAGGGCACTGCTCATTGAACAGGGGTTGCATTGGGTACTCATATATGGGTCTCTCCGAGTGTACAACCTCCGAGGGGGGTCGTACATCCACAGCCAGTGATAGGTAGTCTTCTCTCCATCATGACAGTGGCGCAGGGTGAGAGAAGGGACCGAGCCGTGTTGGTGGCTTGAACCCACCTGTGAAAGCCAGGAATGGCTATTCTTCAGGTGCCAAGATTGATGTTGCTGTTCCTTGGGATAAGGCTTCTTAAGGCGATAGGAGGAGGTCCTCTGTGCAGTCCTCTTCATTAGGTTCGAGCACGGAGAAAATAGATGCATAGCAAGACCATGCAAGTTCTCGCCAGCTTTTACTGCATTTAACTCCACTCAACTTTCATGAACGAAACAGTTGTAGGAAATTAATGCTTCATTTGACAGAGTGAGAACACCGCAAGTCCAGAGAAGAGTAGGTAAGAACAGTCAATCCTCTTTTTTTTTTCTCTCTTTTTTTTCCTCTACTTCCTGGTTACACTGGAATGAACAAGGAAATAAGAGGAATTTTATAGAGTCTACTCCTCAGAGTTCAAATCTCAGAGACTATGTTTTTGGTTCATTCTTAAGATCTTACCGAACGTATGTCAATCTGTTCAAGATGGATAGCACTGAGAAATTTGAACACCTCTCCAGTGCTACTGTCTTGGGAACAACCAGTTCAGCTTGAAGTCATCTTCGGTCTCCTGTTATCACTATAACTATACAAACCTGAAGTCCTTTACAGAGGAATTACTTGATTGTGATTTTAAAAAATAAACTATATTTTCCAGATTATACAAATCTGAGGTCCTTTACAATAGGAAACAGCCACTGAACTTTCAAGGAAGGTGGTTTGGTAGTTTACTACTGGTCCAGTAGTTGGGAGATTCCAATTTGCTTGAGGCCCAGGTATCAGATTGAGGGGTGATGAGGTGGGCATTAGTATATGGGACCTCAGGTTTGTATAGTTAGGAAAAATACAGTTTACTTTTAAAAATTGTGATTTGTTCCTAAACAATATACAAACCGTCGGTCTTATACAATAGGAAGACTCACTTATTGGTGGAAGAATCTGAGTGAGTCTCATGCGCTGACTGGAGTTCAGCACACCTGAGATTTTCTTCCTGGTTGCGAGAACGAGGAAGAAAATCAAACCTCTGACAGTTTCATTGCATTAGTATTGGAACTGCATGATCAAAAGTCAGAAATCTTGGCTGTGTCATATGATGGAGGGATGTAGCCCCATATGAAAAAGCAAAGAACTATAAGTAATGTCGTAGACAATAAGGCAATTGCATCTAGTACAGGCAGTCCCTGGTTATCAGCAGGGGTTCCGTTCTCGGCGGGGTGCTGTTAAGTGAAAAGCACCATTAACTGAAACTCGGCGAATTATGGTGCTTATGTCACCGAGTTTCGGTTAATGGTGCCCCTGTTGGGTACGCTGTAGTGCTATAACTATTATCAGCACCTTATGGCACCATAACCATTATCAGCACCTTATGGCACCATAACTATTATCAGCACCTTATGGTGCCAATAACTGAAACTTGGCCTGTTATGGCACCATAAATCACTGATTTTATGGCGCTAGACAAGCCCCATAAAACCAGATGGACATTAACTGAGTCCACGATAACCTGGGACTGCCTGTTTATTTTGTTTGTCCCCTTGCTAGGGAAAGTAGAGGATATATGATTCTATAATCTAATCAAAGAAAATAGACTGGTAGCTTAAGGAGTGTTTTACCTGCATCAGCCGCCCGGTCCAGCATGTAACGGTCAATGTACTCTATGCCCGAAAGAAAAGAGTTGGATGAGAGGAGATGAAGGAGAGCCAGTCACTCCCGCAATCATACCTACATTCATGCAGTACAACGTAGGCGAGATGCAACCTTATCCTGTTAGAGGAGCTGAGTAAGTTACACTAGTTGAGCAGCCACTGTCAGTCACAAGGAAAAAGTGTCCAAGGACCTGTGGGCAATATCCTGAAGGTAAAAAGAAGTGAAGGTGGTCTTGCGCGACCTCACCCCCACCTTCAGTACCTGGTGAACTGACAGATTCTTTTGGAATGCAAAGGAAGGGCCAATACCCCTGACTTCGTGAGTCTCAGTCACAAGGTACTGGTTTTGCCTTCGCCAGCAGCAGAGTACTCTATCCTGATCATCTCACGGAGCGAGAAAGAAATAGTGCTTTTGGACACTTCTTTCTTGGAACCTCCAATGCTAACGAAGAGTCATCAACACTCAGGCCGGAGATGTCAAGTCTAGTGGAACAATGCAGCTTCTCGTTTGGTTCATCACCAACAAAATCTCCTGGGGAGGGGATCGTAAAGGACTCGAACCTAGCGTCAGGGACTGATGGGTTCTGAGTCTTCGCTACGAAGCCCAGGACAAAGTCGAGCGTAACTGATCCCCATCCCCTTGAGTGTTTTACATCAAAGGAAAGTCCTTACAGTTCACCAACTCTTTTCACCAATGCCAGGACAAGCAGGAAAACAGTTTTGAAGGTCAAATCCCTGATGACTCGTAAGGGCTCATACGGTGCACGAGTCAGGCTCTTTAACTAGAGAATCACATCCCACGCAGGAGGCCTGAGATCCCTGGGTGGCTAAGACCTTTCAAAGCTTCTCATGAGCAAAGACATCTCTAGGGAAGAAGAGATATCTATGGCATTCAGCTTTAAGACTAGGCCTAGTATGGCCCTATAGCCTTTCACAGCTGAAACAGAGAGAAGCTTCTCTTGGCAAAGGAAGATGAGGAAGTCCGCGACCTGCTGAAGAGTGACTCTGACTGGAGAGAGACCCCATCTACGACACCAACCACAGAAGACGCCCCACTTTCTCTGCTATGTATACCACCTCAGAGGACTGTCTGAGGTATCCTGCCATCTCTGTTGCTGTTCGGCAAGAAACGCCTCTCATTCACCAGAGATGGTTGATAATCTCCAACTGTTAAGACACAGGGAATGCACTGCCTGAAGGTACCATTTTGTGCAGTTGACACAGAAGGTTGTGCCAGGGTGGAATCTCTCAGTGCCTTGGAGAGCAGAGCCAGAAGGTCAGGATAACTGGGAGCCATCAGAATCATCCTGAAATTAGAGGTGGTCAGCGCTCGGCTGATCACCTTGCAAATCAGACAAAACAGAGTAAAGGCGTACATCTCCAGGTTGTCCCATGGATGTTGGAACATGACCTCTGCAGCGGCCCATGGGTCCGGTACAATGGAACGAAAGTCTGTAACTTCCGGTTGTATTGGGTGGCGAACAGGTTTGTGACTGGTCGCCTACACAGGTTGAACAGCCTTTCCGTTATGTCTAAGTGTAGGGACCACTGTCCTTATCACTTGATTCTGGTGGCTGAGCTTGTCAGCCACTACGTTCCTCTTGCCTGGAATGTACCTGGCCAAAAGCTCCACCGGCCACTCATGCACCTGCATTGTCAGCTGGTGAAGCAACTGGGATACAAGACGCCATTGCTTGTTAACATATGCCACTACTATGGTACAGTGGACCTCCCATATTCATGCTCTCAGCATTCGGGGACTTGCATATTTGTGGATTTCTCTTCGGAACAGATCTACCCATTATTCGCAGGAAATTCACTTATTCGAGGTATTTTTCTGAGAAATGTTCACAAATTCCTGGTATTTTTATCAATTGCATCATAAAATGCACTTTTGATAAAACTATTAAAACAACCAGGTTAAACATTTATAGTGGGTTTTTCTTGAGTTTTAACAAACAAAATAGGCAGTTTTAAGCTTTTTTATAAGGGCTTCAACTATTCGCAGATTCTATCTATTTGTGGGGCAGTCTGGTAGGCATCCCCTGTGAATGCGGGGGGAACACTGTATTGTCGCTCATCAGTACCACAGTGTGTCACATTACTCGATCCTGAAACTTTTGGAGTGCCAGGAATGCCGTCTTATGTTCCAGGATGTTGATGTGAAGGTGATTATCCTGACGTTCCACACCCCTGAAGTCTACAACTCCTCTAGTTGTGCGCCCCATCTCTCACTCGATGCATCCGAGAACATAAGCATGCCTGGAGTTCCCCTCGAGGCATGCTTCTGTTGTCGAGTCTACTCCTATTAAGGGGTTCCTGTCATCTAGCCACCAGTTCAAGTCCTCTCTCACCTCCCTTGAGAGGAGGACGAGAAAGGATGGAGGATCTCGAGACTGTGACCAAAAATCTTTCAGTCTCCACTGGAGAGACCGAATGTGAAGCCTCCCGTGAGGGACCAGCTTCTCCAAGGGTGACAGGTGACCTATCATGACTTGCCAATGCTGAGCTAGCTGCTCCTGTCAAGACAGGAACAGGTGTGCTGCCTTCCTGAACATGCTGATACAAGAGTCTGAGGGGTAGACTCTTGCTGTCACCATATCTATCAGCATGCCCAGGTACTTTATCCTCTTATTGGGTTCAAGATCAGACCTCTCGAGAGTTATCAAAAGCTCTAGATTGTGACAAAAGTCAAGAAGGTGATCCCTGTCCTGTAGCCATTCATCAAGATACCTCAACAGACGTATCCAGTGTGAATGGGCCCAAGCTGAAACTAGAGTGAACACTCGTGTGAACAGCAGCTGAGGAGCAGTCAAGAGCCTGAAACAGAGTGCCTTCAATTGGTACACCGTCTCCCCAAGGACTAAGCAAAGGTACTTGCGAGAAGACTGGTGGATGGGTATTTGAATATATACTCATCCTCCAGGTCCACCATAAACATGAAGTGTGCTGTCTCCATCGCAAACCAAATCTGGCAAACAAATCAGTTCAAGGGAGATGGGCCTATGACCGGTCTCCAGCCCCCCAAGAACTTCTCTATGAGAGAGATCCATCTATAAAACCCCGAAGAGTGGTCCGACACAACTTCTATAGCGCCCTTGCTTAGCATTCCCTGCACTTCTTGCTCTAGTGCTAGGTCATGTGAACCACGGATGCACATTGGGAGACAGACCAACGAGTCGGTGAGGGGTGGCTGATACTCAAAGTAAGTAGATATCCCTCCCAAAGGACATCTACTACCCAGGTCTTGTCTCCATATTGTTGCCATGTTGCCCAATGGCTTTTAGGCACCACCCCCACCAATGGTAGCAGCTGAAGTGGAATGCTGCCCTTCCATATCCCCTTCTTTCCCTTACCTCCCTTGCTAGCTGGGAAGGTGGGCTGAAAGGGGCACAATTACAAGCCCTTTCCAGAGAAAGAAGAAGGAAGTGCGAAGACCAAGAGGTCTTTGCCAGTGCCTGGTAGACAAGGTGGTCACTTTCTTTCTGCCTGTCACTTGTCTACTGCAGCATCTACTTGCTCTTTAGAGAAGAGAGAGGTAGAACCCACCAATGGTCCATTCCTTAAGGTCAAGACCGACTCGAAACCTGGGGACCCAAGAAAGGACCGCATCCCTTCTCTTCAGTACCAGGTTTGCCTACAGGTTTGCCATCTGGTGAGCGAGGTAGGAAATGGCCCTACCTCCATACAGGCACAGCCTCCAGAAGGCGGGGTCTTCCCCAGGAATAAGAGCCCCTGTGGAGGCAGCAACCCAAGATACTGTGAATGACCACAGATATAGCCAGGAGACTGCCTGGAGAGCTGCCATGGCAGTAGCTTCCAGGTTCGCAGCTTATTGTTGCAAGAGAGATACTTTCTGCAGAAGGTGCTGCAGCGAAAGACCTGGACCTAGGCGAACTAAGTCCGCATCAACCTTTTTGGTCGGTAATGACCTCTCTGGGGGGCATGTAGTAGTGGCGCTGGCATGGCAGAGGAGGAGGAAGGATCTTGTCTGATTGGTTAGACCGAAGCAAATTATCCTGTTCTGAGATAAGATTTTTCTCTTGGTCAACTATTTTTTGATCAAGAGAAGACCATGGCAGGCCTGTTGAATCCTTGCGTTCCGTTTTGGGACCCCAGAAGGATTTGAGGCATGAAGGACGATCCACAGATGAGTCCATGGTCTCTCCCCCGAGATTGTTGTGCTGATGAATCAGGGAGACAGTCTTGCCAAAAGTCCTCAGCATTTTGGGGGTGTCCACATCCCTAGGCAAAAGACCCCCAAGTCCTTTCAGGGTACGGTCCTCCCAATCTACTCTCCCTGCAGGAGGGAGAGCCTAGCCAGACCCCTAGATCCATCTTGAACAGCTTGGGCGTACATCCGGTGCAATCCTAAGATCGAATCAGGAACATAGGCCCTCGCTGTTGATCTCTGGGGAGAGGCCTCCTCTGAGTTCCTCCTATTCACCTTGCCTTTCCCAGTGTAATTCCAGGGAGTAGAGGGAACAGGAAAGGAGGATCAAATGATCTCGCTCACCCTGCTGGCAGAACCAGCAGGAGGGGCAAGTCGCTCACAATCACTAACCCACAGTGAGGATGGCAACGCTAGTCTAGGGGAGCATTTTTGCCTTAGCAAGACATTTCCCTTAGGAGAGGATCGTGCTCACCAGATAGAGCACTCGCTTCCACCTAACTGGTTTGTTTGCACGAACTCGAGCGATGGTTGGTTGGGGTCGAGTGAGCCATTCGTTGGCGAGAACTTGCACTGTCCCTGCAACGCATCCCAGTCTTCTTCGAGGGCAAAACCTCACGTGAAGAAGACTGCACAAGGGACTTTCTCTTAGTCTCTCCAGATGTTCTGTCTTGAGAGAACACATTCTTCTTGGAACCTGTGGCAGTACTAGGCTTAGTGCTGACAGGCAGGGGTGAGTCGCCTGCATGACTCACACCTTTCACCCTGTGCCAGGATCGGGACAGTGAGATGTCTCTCCGTTTCCAATTTTGTATGTACAGTTGACCCCCCGTATTCACGTTCTCCGGATTGGTGGACTCACACATTCACTGATTTCTCTTGGGAACATTTCCCTGATTATCCGCGGAAAATTCGCCTATTCGCTGTATTTTTCTGAGAAATATCCACAAGTTCCTGGTTTTTTATGAATTTCATCATAAAATGCACTTTTTGTAATAAAACTTAAAAAAACCAGGTACTATAAGAATTTTTAGTGGGTTTTTCTTGAGTTTTAACTAACAAAATTGGAGGTTTTAAGCATTTTTATAGGGGTTCCAACTATTCTTGGGTTGTAACTATTCCCAGGGGGGGAGGGGGTCTGGTACCCATCCCCCTGCGAATATGGGGGGACCACTGTAATCGCTTCCTTAGGGTTTCGTACACTCTGGGTGTCTTGCAAACAAGCCCCCGACGTAGTACTAGTTCTAGAGGCGGAACCCCTAGATCCAGTGGCAGGCAACAATTCATGAACCGGATCATAGATCATCATTGGGACCCTTACAGAGAGCGAGTGGTTACACATCTCCATAGGCAGCTGAAAGCAAATTGGAATGTTTACATCCAGTCAGGAGGGACTCCCTACTACCAGATCTGTATTTAACTACCTAACCACCTTGTTTTAAGGCTCAGCAGCCGTTTCCAGGCTTCGACTTAAGTACTTCCCATTGTAAAGGACCGAGGGTTTTGTATATCATGTAGGAACAAATAAAATCTTAAATGAAGTAGTAGTATTTATAATTTAGTACTATAGTTACTATGATACTGCTGTTACCTTGCTTTATATCTCAGTTCAAGCTGAGATTGCTACCCATTCACAAATGGGTTGACTGTTTGATATGTTAACCAGGCCTAATGAAAGTTAGAAACTTGATTGTGTTTTTTTTTTTTCCAGAAATATATATTTGGGTGAAACCTTCAGCTGCTGTTTGTGTGTACATAATGATACAAATGAATTGGTCAGAGAAGTTTCCATTAAGGTAAGATTATTTGTATATCACAGCACTCTAGAGTATTAAAAGCATTGGAAAAATTTCATCTGTAAGCCAGTTAAATAGGTAGACTAAACTGTCTTCCCCCTTTTTGTCACAGAAATATACTATTTTTAATTTCTGAAATTAACCAAACCTCTCCATTATAGTACTACGTATAGCTTTTACCTCTGTCAGTGTAGTTTGACGTTAAAAAAAATGAAAGCACTCAGTTTTCTATGAATATCTGTCTTCTTTCCTACTTCCCCCACCCTTACCAGGGGATCAATAGGTACAAATGCTCAAAACCGGTCTGTATACTTCTGTCACTGGTTTTGGTAGGATTGTTAATTTATACTGTTTTCTGTTGGTTTGTTTTTGCATGTTCTATTATTTTTGAGTATTGGTTTGGTAAGAACCCAGAAGATAGAAAATTGCTGCAATAAGCATTACAGGCAGTCCCCGGTTATTGGCGGATTCAGTTGATGGCAATCAGGTTTTATGGGGCTAGTCTAGCAACATAAAATCGGCGATTTATGGCACCATAACATGCCAAGTTTCGGTTATCTGCACCACAAGGGGCTGATAATGGAGTTATGGCATCATAACCTAGGTGCCATTATTCAGATGTTTGCATCAGAAGCGCCATAAATTGCCGAGTTTCTGTTATTGGGGTTTTTTGCTTATGAGCAGCCCACCAATAACTGGGCAGTCCCCAGTTAACGGCGGACTCAGTTAATGACGATTCAGTTTTATGATGCTTGTCTAGCACCATAAAATCAGCAATTCCTGGTGCCATAACAGGCCAAGTTCTGGTTATTGGCAGCATAATGTGCTGATAATAGAGTTATGGTGCCCTAACATACCTAACTGAGGTGCCATTAAACTGGTTATCTGCACCATTAACCCAAACTTGGCGCCATAAATCACCAAGTTTCGGTTAATGGCAGTTTTTGCTTACCAGCACCCTGCTAAGAATGGAGCCTCCTCTGATAATCGGGAACTGCCTGTACTCTCTTGCTGGACTGAAAAACCCAAAAACTCCAAAAGTCTATCATCATTCCCAAATATAGAATCTCCTGGGTCAGAATCAGCTGGGACTTCTACATATTGATCAATAAACCCAAGTCTTGGGCCACCCCCAACTGGGATCGAAGGAGCCAATTGTCCAGATAAAGGGAGATGTTGATCCCCATAAGATGGAGCCACTTTGCCAGAGGGGTGAGTACTCATGTGAAGACTTGAGGGGCAGTAGAAAGGCTGAAGCACGGAACTCAAAACTTATAGACTCTGTCCTGGAACACAAACCTGGGTTACTTCGTGGAGTCCAGATGAATGGGGAAGTGGAAGTATGCATATGCAAATCAATGGAAATCATCCAATCTCCCTGATTAATGGATGATAGGACAGTCTAGTTTGTTTCCATGCTGAATTTCATCTTTTGTACAAAGAAATTCAGGGCACTGACATCTAGGACAGGTCTCCAACCTTTTGATTGACTTAGGGACTACAAAAAGATGTCTTCAACCACTTCTATTAACCTATTCCTGAGGATGGATGAAACTTCTTCCGAGAGGGCCAAATACCTCTCTGAGCCCCCTGAGTAGGCAGTCAGTACGATAGGCATATGGGACTAAGGGTGGTTTCTCCATGAATGGGATGGAGTACCCATCCCTCAGGACATTCACAATCCAAGGTTCCGCTCCTTTTGCTCTCCATCTTTCCCAAAAGTGAAGGCACCTGGCTCCTGCTGGAGTATGGAGGACAAAGTCTTCACTTCCATAAGAGGGAGTTAGAGGAGGCCTTATTAAAGTTACGATGCGAGAAGCTGATGTTTGACCAAGTTCTGGAGCAATCCCTTTGTCTGCTATGAAAGGGATGTGACTGAAGAGTAGATACATCTAGAGCTGAAAGTGGCCATCTCCTAGGGTGTCCAGTAGACATGGCCAAGAGGTCCTGTGTGGACTTCTTTTGAAGTCTAATGCAGTTTCATGTACTGTGGATTGCAGAAACAGATGAGGCAATCTAGGGGGTGAGAAGAGGAGTGCTGACTTTGAGAAGTAACAACCCTCTTGGTGGTATAAGAGCACCAAAGCTGTCTCTTCTTAAGCACCCCCATAGTGAAGAGAGTGGCCAACACTTGGGAGCCTTTGTCTTGACAGATGACACCAAGGCAGTCTGTGGCACAATCCTCAGGCAAAGAATAATATGTAGTCCTTAATTTTGCATGCAAGGGCTCCTGTAGACCAGTCCAAGAAACTCAAGACTTCAAAAACCTTGGAAAGGTTCTTGATGGGGTGGTGAGGAGGTGGTCCAGCTCTGTAGCAGAGAACATCACTTTCTCTGACAAAAACACTGACCTTCAGGATGAACCAATAATCCCAGAGAAATCCCCCTGAGAGGAAGCAGAGACTGCCGAGAAAGGCGCTTCTCCCATGGCGTATGATTAGTATCTCCTTCAAGACAGTCTGGAAGGAGAAAACTGAAGGAGGTCTTCCTTTACTCTCTTCTCTGAGAGCCAACCCTCAACCTCATTCAAGGCCTTCCTCACTGAGGAAGAGAGCACCATCTTAAGAAAGCCTAATAGTCAAGCAACTGATTGCTCATTAAAAAGGTGGCAGCAGGTAAAGCCGGAGCCACTTGAGAGAAGAAATAAGGGAAGCTAACAAGCAAACACCTCAAGAAAGCCACATAAGCCAATGGAGGAGAATCTTAGTCTACTTCCTCTTCCACCTCCGGCGATATAGGGACAGAGATAATTCCGTTGGAGGCTTAGATGCAGAGAGAGCCTTCTTGAGCAAGCTCAAAATGTTGTCAAGTTGGTGCTGAATGGGTGTCAATGATGGATCAAAAACTGCAGACCCCTGAGCACCTGAAGCTAACAAATGCTTGGGTGCTCAGATGATAATGGGCGCTCGGATGCTAATGAGCACGCAGATACTAATGGGGGCTCGGAAATCAATGGGAGCTCAAGAGTTGTTGGGTACTCGGCTGCTAATGGGCGCCTGGGCACTATTGGGCTCTCAAAAGCAGCAGATGAACACTCAAACAACGACTGGTTCTTTGATGATAAGGAATGCTTGTTGAAGAAAGAAGCAGAGCATTTAGGAGCCAAATACAGGCATTCTAGCACCAAGTGCTCTAGAGAAAAATGCTCTGGGGTGCCCCATTAACTGCAGGAGGGACTAGGGCTGTGAGCAGGTTCTCTGATCCTTTTGTAGGGCACTGTAAGAGAGTGTGTAACATCCACTGCCTGTCTTTTCAATGGCCATGATTCATCCACAAAGCACCACTGGCACCTGGGACTGGACTTCTCTGAACTAGAAGAAAGATGACGCACTTCCTTAGAGACACCTTTCTAGTGGCTCTCTGTCGCAACCTGGTAAGTAACAACAGGTTCAACTGAGGGGGTGACTGCTGGTTGGCAGACTGCCCCAACCTACCTTGGGCTACCAGTATGACTCTTACCAGATTTATGAGAGTATGTCATTGACTTTTGCCTAAGAGAATTGGCTAATTGGCAGGATGAACAGCCACCTCTATCAACACTTCACAGACACTTTTCACTCATTTTGTCCTTAATTGGGCCGTAGTATTTGCTATCAAAATTTCTGTTGAAATCTTGACTCAAGGCTGGCAATGTGATCGGGGTCGGAAGCATGGGAGCCAGGTAAAGGAGATGCTGGTACAGTCAGAGGACTGGGAATTGGAGACAATAGATATAGGAGGATAGACAACAGGAATATTAATATCACTAAAAGACTTCATAGAAGCCTGGCTATCTAAAATCTTGCTTTTATTGGCTCTAGAAGCTGCCTTTCTCTTCCTGTCTCTTTCCAACTTAGTTAAATGCAACTTTAAAATCTTCCACTTTTTGCTATCCCAGTCTTTAGATTCATCACATGTCAAATCTCCTGAACACATCTGTCCTACAGTCTGTACAAAGGGTATGAGGGTCATGAGAAACCTTTGCCAACCTTGTATTGCAGCCTTTGTTGCAATACCTAATGTTAGCTGAGTTTTTAAACCTGGTTGCAGTTATTGGGAAGCTTGGAGGTACTCATTGTTTTATTGAGTTTTAAAGGTA
>NC_061102.1:35544532-35612740 GCF_015104395.2 Macrobrachium nipponense | reverse complement strand
ATTGAGTTTTAAAGGTACTATACTTTTTGTATGTAGTCAGTAGTTATCCATCATTGGCTTTTCAGGGTTTTGCACAGTAACCATACCTCTCTTTCTGCTGAAGGGAGAAACCCTCCAAAGAGACCTCAGCTCTTCATGATGCTTCATGATGACGATCTCATACCTGAGTGACAATCCTCCTAAGGCGGTGGTAATAGACGAAGGATTTCAATCACTGTGTAAACAGACACTTGTTTTGTACAAAATATTTTGTTACTACATAACTTTTAAAGGGTTGCTGATTTCCACTTGGCCCACCTCTTTTTTTGCAAACGTGGAATCAGGTAGATAATGGAGAGGTAAGGGGTTCATTTATAGAAATATAGATACGTACATCCTTAATTTAGGATTTTAATTTTTAAATACGTCTAGTACCTCGTATTAGACTGGCCCGCACCCTGGCCTCCCCACATTTAAAGTGGATAGTAGACTGACTGGCTATGAGTGCCCTGGTCGGGGATGGAGGAAGGAGATGGATAGAAGACAGATATTCATAAAAAACTGAGTGTTCTCTTATTTTTCCTTGAACTACTGCTGTTGTGAAGTAAATGCTATATATAATGGAGAGGTAAGTAGTGTTTAAAAAATAGATTTTAAATTATGCATATACTATACTATGCCTTCATTTATTGACTTGTACCAAGAGATAAAGAGTGGATATCATAAATATAGTAGATTACATAAGGGTTACCTGCAGTGTTTCATGAGGGAGAACTGATAACCATTAGAAGTGGCAGTCACCTTTTCTTTCCTGCACTTATTATTTTTCTTCCTTAATCACACATGAACTCAGTTGTATAGAACTGCAAGTATTAATGTTTGAAATACCATTCATTACCTTTATCATCATTGTAATTTATATGGGAGTCATAATATGACAGGATTGAAATTTTACTTTTGTTCCTATACGATATGCAAACCCTCGGTCCTTTACATAAGGAATTACTTTCATCAGAGGACGGAATGTGGCCATTAAATTCTTGAACAAGGTGGTTAGGCAGTAACTTCTGCCTGGTAGACAGGTATGTCCACCTGCCTGAATGTAAACACTCCACTTTGCTTTCGGCCATCTTCCGATGAAGACATATGTTTGTGAGCTCTTGCTGACTAGCTGTTAATTACAATTTTTGTACATGAACTTTCCTGTCAGACATATACTTAGCTTACGTCTCTGACGTCACGACAGAATTCAAAACTCGCGGCTAACGCGACAGGTAGGTCAGGTGATCTACCTTACCCGCCGCTGGGAAGCGGGTGTAAGAACCAACATACCTTTCTTGCCAGATTTTTTCTGTCGTCGGTGTCGACCACACCTGTTGTCGGTACCTCTTGACAGTTGGATTCTTTTCTCGTTTTCGCCCTGGATTGTTTAAACTACGGACTTTTGGTGAAGTACCCGATCTTTTGGCCTGGCATTCGCGATTGTGGACAGTTATTTGACTTTTCTTTGGATTTTTCTTGGATTCATGATGTCTGATGTTGATACTAAGAAAACTGCTATGTTTAGAGTTTGTTGTATGACTGAGTGTAAGGTGAGGCTACCGAAAGCTGCGGTAGACCCTCACACGGTATGTTTGAAGTGTAGAGGAATGAATGCACCTTTAATAATCCTTGTAATGAATGTGAAAAGCTGAATGAGGATGAATGGAAATCTTTGTCTTCCTACTTGAGGAAGCTTGAAAAGGATAAAGTTAGGAAAGCTTCTTCTAGGAGCAGTAGTAGATCTCGTATTAGCGAGTTGGATATAGATAATCCTATTTTAGAGTAGCTCCCTTTGTCAGTTTCAGCTCCTGCTCCCTGCACCGAAGCCGAAGATGCGCCTTCGGAA
Source organism: Macrobrachium nipponense (assembly GCF_015104395.2). Lineage (NCBI taxonomy): Eukaryota > Metazoa > Arthropoda > Malacostraca > Decapoda > Palaemonidae > Macrobrachium > Macrobrachium nipponense. The sequence goes on along the minus strand of NC_061102.1, from coordinate 35,610,873 downwards.
GTGGCCTCCATGAAAGCCACCATTCGCAGTATGGAGGAAAATCAAACAATTAGAAGGTAAGAGTGATTCCAATAGTGATTTGTGCGTGAACCCAGTGCAGTGGAGGGTGCGTCTGATCGGCTCCCTAATGCTTCCAGGCCTAGACCTCTTCCAGACTCCCAGTCCCCAAGTGTAGGTAGGAAAGTCGAAAAGCCGCAGGAAGGTTAGGGAGCATCCCCACCGGTCCAGGCATCCCCTCGGTAGCTCCTGTTGATCGTTCCCAGGCTACCTTGGATCGCTCCAAAGAGAAATATTGCGCCAATGCTTCTCGTCTTCTGCCTTCGCCTAAACGAGGATGGAGCTCTTCGGAAGCCTCGCGCCCTTCGAAGAGAGCCTGGAACGCTCCCTGCGCCCGTCCATCCAGCCCTGAAGTTTTTTTCGGAAGAGCCTGAGGTGGAAGCGAAGAAACGTAAGAGATCTCATGAGTATCGTTCCCTTCCCCGAGCAGAGATCGAGCCTCGTCACCTGTTCAAGAGTTTGTGAATTCTCCTGCAAGGGTGTTGGCTAACCTGCAGGCGCAGATTTCGGCTCTGGCTGGCTCTCTTAGCGTGTCGTCTCGTCGTAGGAAGGACGTCTCGCTTCCTGTAAAGAAAATCCAGGCTCCCCCTCTCTGACTCTCGCTATTCGACGGAAGCGGCGCGCTCACCTGTGCGTTCGGATTCTCGCAGGAGACTTTCTGCTTCGGACAAGATCCCTTCTGCGTCCAAGCGCCATTCGCTGACAGACGACAAGTTTCTCCTTCGGACAAGGAGCAAACTGCTCGTAGGAGATCTTCACCCTACAGACGCTCTTCTCGAGACAGGATCGCTCCCCTTGACAGGCGCCAAGAGCCTAGTAGGCGCTACTCGCCTCGTAGCACTCCTCGTCTCGCCCATCCATCTCCTGTTGACAAGCCGCCCTAATTCGACAGGCGCTCATCGCTGGACAGGCCTCAAGAGCTTGTTAGGCGCGTTTCCTCCTGGCAGGCGCTCTTCTCCTGACTTTCACTCTCCTCGAGTCAGGCGCCGAGATCCTAGCAGGCGCTTCTCCCCTTGTAGGCGCTCACCTAGTAGGCGCTCGTCCCACCAGGGATCCTCTCGCCTCGGTTCAGGCGCCAAGAGCCTGGTAGCCGCTTCTCGTATGGCAGGCGCTGTTCGCCACTGGTAGCCGCTCTCCTTTGGATAGGCGCCAAGAGCCTGATAGAAGTTCTTCTTCAAACAGGCGCTCTGCTCCTGACAGCCGCCTTACTCCTGTTAGGCTCCAAGAATCTGGGAAACGCACTCCTCCAGACAAGAAGGATGTTGCAAGTAGACACGTTTCTGAAGCGTTGTCTCCAAGACGTATAAGTCTTACTTCCTCTAGAGACTCCTTTAAGAATAGTCGCGCCTCTAAGGATCATGAGGTTCTTCAGCTCAGGAAGAACAGGACCCCTCAGAAGAAGAAGGACCAAAAGACTCCTCTGTTTCCTCCTATAAGAGGCTGACAGATTTCTGCCTCCTGCAAGAGTTCGGAGATATCCTTTCTCCTGTGGCTCCCCCTTCTCCTCTTTGCGTTATTCTCCACTTCGAGACGTCGAAGGTTTCGTCTTGTGTAAGGATGAACCTACTGTTTCCATGAAGAAGGCGCTTAGAGGTTTTGGGGAATGGCTCCTTTCTAGGGAGAGAAAGGGAAGACGGTTTTTTCTTTCCCTCCGTCCTAAACTGACTGGCAGATGGGATTCTGGTACGAATCGGGCGAACCTTTAGGCCTCGCTCTCCCTTCGTCTGCGGACTCGGACTTCTCTTCATTGGTGGATTCTGCTCATCGTTCCTTCCGCCCTCTTGTCCGCCAAGACTACGTGGGGGGATGAATGAACTTGACCACCTACTGAAGGGAATGTTCCGAGTCCTGGAAGTTTTCAACTTCCTTGATTGGTCTTAGGGAGTTCTGGCTAATAGACCCAGACCCCTGATTCTCTGTCTCCTGAAGATCTTAACTGCGTCCTCACTTGCATGGACAAAGCGTGAGAGACGGATCGAGTGAGTTTCCTCACTGTTTGGGAGCTGGAGTTATTAAGAAGCGGTCTGTCTACTGTTTCGTTTCTCACTAAGGCAGTTTCACATGCACAAAGGGCTCGCTTATGTATGCTCAACTCTCTCCTCTTCTGTTCCCCCCAAGAAAATTATTCAAGATGTCTCGAGTGCCTTTTCAGCTAAGGCTACTCAGGACATGTTAGCCCAGGCGGCCAGGAAACAATCGCTCGTCTTCCAACCCAAGGCCAAGAAAGAGACTCCTCTGAGGCAGGAGCCCTTTCGAGGAGGACCCGCTGTCAGAGGTTCTTCAACCAGAGGAACTAGACCTTTTAAGAGAGGTAAACCTTCTCTAGGTCAGTCAGAGGGAAGAAATAGCGATCAAGGACTCCAGACATCAGTGGGTGCCAGACTACTGAAATTTGCCGACGTCTGGGCCCACAAAGGGGCAGACAATTGGTCCCTATCGATTGTCAGCAAAGGATACCTCATTCCCTTCTCGTCAGACCACCATTGACGACAACTCCGAGGGAGTTGGTGCCAAGTACAAGGACCCCATCATGAATCAAAAGCCCTTTCTCTAGGCAGTAGATCTCATGCTAGAGAAGGAGGCTATAGAACTAGTGGAAAGATCCCCGCTCTGTGGGCTTTTTACAACAGACTATTCCTAGTTCCGAAGAACTCAGGAGGATGGAGACCGGTTTTGGATGTAAGCGCCCTGAACGTCTTTGTGGAAAAGAGGAAGTTTGCCATGGAGACAACTTCCTCAGTGTTAGCGGCTCTTCGTCCAAGGGACTGGATGGTGTCTCTAGACCTTCAGGACGCTTACTTTCATGTACCGATCCATCCTTCTTCACGGAAGTATCTACCGATTCATGACTGGGAGGAAACATCTTCCAATTCAAGGCCTTGTGCTTCGGTCTATCGACTGCACCCCAAGTTTTTCACGGGTTAATGAAAAACGTGGCGCAGTGGCTACATTTGGAGGGAGTGAGGGTGTCGCTTTATCTCGACGACTGGCTAATCAGAGCAGAGTCTCAAGAAAGATGTCTGGAGGACCTTCAAAAAGACCCTTACATTGGCAAATTCTCTGGGACTTCTGGTGAACTTCCAGAAGTCTCAATTAATCCCCAGTCAAGAGCGGATCTATCTGGGATTCGGATAGCTTCTCTGGCTTTTCGGGCTTTTCCGTCGCCAGAGAGGATAGCTCGTTGTTTCTACGAGAAAAATAACGACCTTCCTAGAGAAAGATGCATGCACAGCGAGGGAGTGGATGAGTCTGCTGGGGACACTCTCCTCGTTGGAGGCAATTCGTTTCTCTAGGAAGGTTGCATCTCAGGCCTCTACAGTTCTTCCTATACCAGAACTGGAGGCGTCTCTCCCTAGATCTGGAGTTTCTCCTTCAAGATCTCAAGGGAATCAAGAGAGACCTTCGGTGGTGGAACAACCCACTTCGTTTTGTGGAAGGAATGTCTCTCTATATGCCGAACCCCAGCCATGTGTTGTTTTCCGACGCATCGGAAGCAGGTTGGGGAGCGACGCTCGGGACAAGAGAAGTGTCAGGCACCTGGAAGGGGGATCAGGTGTCCTGGCACATCAACAAGAAGAGTTGATGGCAGTCTGGATGGCATTGAAAGCCTTCGAGCCCCACGTCCGAAATGCAGTAGTGCAGGTCAATTCGGACAACACAACAGCCTTGGCGTACATCAAAAAAAAACAGGGGGGGACGCACTCCTTCTCCCTGTACGAAACAGCAAGGGATCTTCTGCTGTGGTCTCAAACAAGGAAGATCAGTCTTCTCACCAGATTCGTACAGGGAGAAAGGAACGTCAGGGCCGATCTCCTGAGCAGGAAGAATCAACTCCTGCCTTCCGAGTGGACCCTCCACTGCAGAGGTATGCCAAGACCTGTGGAGAAGATGGGGCAGACCTCACCATCGATCTCTTTGCAACAGCAAGGAACGCAAGAATCGAACTTTAACTGCTCCCCGATCAGACCCAGGAGCAGTATCAGTGGATGCGTTTTCTCCTAGATTGGACAGGTCTAGACGTCTACTCCTTCCCCCCTTCAAAGTACTGGGACAAAACCCTCAAGAAATTTGCTATCTCGGAGATGACAAGAATGACGCTAGTAGCTCCGTTCTGGCCCGCCCAAGATTGGTTCACAGAGGTACTGGAATGATTGGTGGACTTTCCAAGAGCACTTCCACAAAGACAAGATTTGCTCAAACAACCCCACATTCGACAGGTATCACAGAAAACCTCCCCGCTCTCAATCTGACTGGCTTTCGACTGTCAAAAGTCTTGTCAGAGCGAAGGGGTTTTCGACAAAAGCTGCTAAGGCTATCGCCTCAGCTAGAAGACCTTCGACCCTTAAAGTCTACCAGTCGAAGTGGGACGTCTTTTGCCGGTGGTGCAGGAACCAGAAGTTTTCCTCTTCCAGTACCTCTGTGACTCAGATAGCAGATTTCCTAGTTTTCCTCAGAGAAAAATGCGGTTTGGCAGTATCTTAACTATCAAAGGATACCGAGCATGCTGGCTGCTGTGTTCAGACATAGGAATTTAGATCTTTCGAATAACAAAGATCTTCATGATCTATTAAGATCTTTTGAAACTTCCAAGAAAACTTCGAACGAAGTTCCAAGTTGGAATCTGGACGTGGTTCTTCGTTTCCTGAGGTCCTCTAGGTTTGAAACCACCACATTTAGCCTCCTTCAAAGATCTTACGAGGAAAGCTCTCTTCTCATGGCTTTAGCATCCGCTAAAAGGGTTAGTGAGATTCATGCCCTAGAAGGAAGGGTAGGTTTCAAAGGAGATTCCGTGGTTTGTTCCTTCCTTCCTTCGTTTTTAGCAAAGAATGAGAACCCCTCAAATCCTTGGCCAAGGACTTTGAGGTTCGTGGTTTATCTGCCCTAGTAGGGGAAGAACCTGAAAGAACTCTTTGCCCTGTTAGGAGTTTAAAATACTACCTTCAGAGAAGAAAACCCTTAAGGGCATTGAGGACAGACTATGGTGCTCTGTAAAGGACCCCAGCAGACCATTGTCGAAAAATGCGCTGTCTTTCTTCATTAGAAGTGTTGTGAAAGAAGCACATAGATCTTGTAATGAAGAACATTTCAAGCTCACAAAAGTCAAGGCTCATGAAGTGAGAGCAATTGCCACTTCCTTGGCCTTTAAGAAGAATATGTCTCTTCAGAATCTGATGAAAACTACATTCTGGAGATGTAATTCAGTATTCGCCAACCACTACGCCTAAAAGACGTCAGTATTACGTATGACGAGTGCTTCGCGTTGGAGGCCCGTACGTATCGGCGGATTCGGTGCTGGGGCAGGGAGCTGGAACATATCCTTAGTAGTTTTTTGCCCTTGTTTTTGTTAATTGAGTTCTTATGGTTGTATGAAAAATGATGCAGGTAGGCATCTTTTTTCGTTTCGTAATACTAATAACTTTAGTTTGGTTAGGTGATCGGATTTGGTTTGAAGCTCCCTGCGTTGGTAGTGGACAGGTTCTGTCATAGAAGAGGGCGAACCCCCATTGACATGATCCGACTTGGATTCTACTAAGTAAGTGGATATCAAATCCCGTTAGTAGACCCAAAGAGTCTTTTCAGCTGTAGGTCACGCCCTCGCTGTAGCTCTTATGGCTATGCAGACTAATAGACAGTATCTATGAAGTCTTCAGCCTAAACAGGTAAGAACCAAGGTTATTTTTATCCTACAACAGGTGTTGTTTACCTTTTCTTTGTTATTTTCTGTCTTGTACCCTCCACCAAGGGTGTCAATCAGCTAAGTATATGTCTGACAGGAAAGTTCATGTACAAAAATGATATTGTTATTTTACAATAAGTTTTGTACATACTTACCTGGCAGACATCTACGATTGATGGCCCGCCCGCCCCGCCTCCCCTCAGGAGACAGGTATAGAGAGAAAAATCTGGCAAGAAAGGTATGTTGGTTCTTACACCCGCCCTTCCCAGCGGCGGGTAAGGTAGATCACCTGACCTACCTGTCGCGTTAGCCGCGAGTTTTTTTGAAAATTCTGTCCGTGAAACGTCAGAGACGTAAGCTAAGTATATGTCTGCCAGGTAAGTATGTACAAAACTTTATTGTAAAATAACAATATCATTTTCTTGGTGGGATCTTTAAATTGTTATTCTGAATAAATATGCATATACTGTGTTTAATATTAATGATTAATTGACTTTGATATGATAATTAATATACAGGCAGCCCGCGGTTACCGTTGCCATCGGTTAGCGGCGTTTCACTTTTAGGGCGCTTGTTAAATATATTCATAACTGGGTTTTACATTCCGTAGGCTAGGTTCTGAGATCGCCTCATAAAATCCAAACATAACGAATATGCATCTTTTCCTCTGCTCTTTTAAAAGTTATCATTTACTTCGCTTTATATAGTAATACTGTATGTAGTCTTGTATTATTATTTGTGTTATAAAATACCAACAAACTGATCATGTTTTGCTTTGAAAAAATCAGCTGAGGGCAGAGGTAAGATTATTTCACCGTATTTAACTCAATTCAGAGCGATTTTCTTGCTTGTATTGAGCGTAAATTAATCTTTAGAAACTCTATTCATATGTGACAAGTATTTTTTTATACATTCAACTTACCTGCCAGATATATACTTAGCTTTAGACTCCGTCGTCCCGTCAGAAATTCAAATTTCGCGGCACACGCTACAGGTAGGTCAGGTGATCTACCGTCCCGCCGCTGGGTGGCAGGAATAGGAACCATTCCCGTTTTCTATCAGAATTTTTCTGTCGCCCGTATTGTAAACAACATTTGCGGTACCTCCTGACTTGATTTTCGTTTTTCATCGCCATCGATCTTCTGGGCTGTCTTTTGCAGGTAAGTACTGGGTCTTTGGTTCGGCATACGCTTTTAGTAACTTTTTAATGTATTTAGCTACGAGTTTTCAGAGAAAAAATTTACGTGAAACTACCGAATTTGTCGGTAGACACTCACATATTTTGCAATAAAGGGAAACTTTAATATCTATTCACTAATACGTGTAAGAAGTGTTAAAAAAGGGATTTTGACGTAGGAAAAATCTATTTCTGGGTGATTGGCTCGTGTCGCCCTATGAAAGGATCCTTAATATCATTCTTTCTAGGTAAAATTAATCTAAAATTACCAGAGAAAAACAAAATTAAGAAAATGTAGTAAAACTGAACTCGCTCACAAAAATCTTTAAAAGAAGTGTCGGTATGAGAATAGGGGCGAGTGGGATCACTACCACGAGACATTCACCATTTAGACCTTCCAATCAAAATCCCCACTAGAGAGAGCTGATACCAACGGGGCGATGCGGCCGCTACTACTACTACTAGGGACGCCACGGACAGCAGCGCCCCTAGCGTCATCCTTAATCTATGAACATCTTGTCCTGCAGGGAGGGCAAGCATACAGGGTGGGTTTCATAGGGCGACACGAGCCAATCACCCAGAAATAGAATTTTTCCTACGTCAAAATCCCTTTTTCTGGGGCTCAGCTCGTGTCGGCCTAATGAAAAGAGTACCAGAGAAACAGACGGAAGAGTGGAAAAAGGACAAATGAAAAAATCAGTTGTAAAAAAGAGGGATATAATATAAGTGAATCAGTTTATTACAGAATATAAACTAAGTACTTAAAGCTAACTTATTCTAAACAATGAACATAAAAGAAAGCCAGTAATATGAAGTACTTAAAATTTAAATTACTATTAAACATAGTTAAATACAATAATGCAGTGCAATTTAACAAATAGAATTCACTTTTTAAATAATGTATTTACATAATAATCCAAAACACATTGTGTCCTACCCTAGCATAAAAATAAGGGTAGGTACACTGAAGTACATTATAAGTACATAATGTGGATGTCCCCTAGCAAAAAAATAAGGGACAATCCACCAATATGATCTCAGCGGCTAAGGCTAGAGTATCTGAGTAGCATGGCGATAGGGTGAGGCATGTTGGACGAGGTAGGTAGAAAGGAGACCTGGATCTATACTATGACTACTATACAGTATCAGGAGAAACAATGTTTCCCGCTGCTACTGCAGAAAATTTTAAAGATTCCAAGGACTTTAGATAGTGACGTTTAAAGACTGTCGGAGATTTCCATCCAATATACTTTTTTAAGATCCTCAAATTCATATGTTGAAAGTAGTTAATTGAGGTGGCTACTCCCCTGATGTCATGTGCTTTTGGAAATGAATCAGGATTGGCTTGTTTAATGAAGTAAAGGATCTGTTGTCTAATACCTTTTACTGATAAAGTACCACATTTTTCTCTCATGAACAAGAGAAGAACCTGAGGATCTTGAGGATGTTGCGAGATAGAAGGCTCTTAAAGTTGATACTGGGCAGAGAGAAGGATCTTGCGGAAGTGGGATGACTTTCCAAGAGCCCACCTTGCAAGAGGATCCTCATTTCTGCTCAGCTCGTGTCGGCCTATTGAAAGGATCCTTAATATCATTCTTTCTAGGTAAAATTAATCTAAAATTACCAGAGACAAACAAAATTAAGAAAATGTCAGTAAAACTGACTCACTCACTAAACTTTAAAAGAAGTTGTCGGTATGAGAATAGGGGCGAGTGGGAACACTACCACGAGAGTTCACCAATTAGACCTTTCCAATCAAAATCCCCACTGAGAGAGCTGATACCAACGGGCGATGCGGCCGCTACTACTACATCCTTAATTATTAGCGCTAAGCGTCGTACGCATTTTCTTGCTTGTGTACTATTTTCTGGATTTACCTCATTCTCCATTATGGAACGTGCTGCCATCGCAACGCTAAGTTAAGTGCCTCATAAGTAGTGTGGTTTTACCGGTATTTTAGTCTTCCAGGAACCAGTATTTTCCTTCTAATAGGTCATATACGGTTTCCCTTGTCGACTCGTGGGCGGCGCCATGCTGCCTCATTAAGAATTCCCGGTCTTCCATACTGGGACTTCTTATACTTATGGGCTTACTATATCACGTTCATAAAACGTTTTTACATCGCCTTTTTAGCTAGGTTAGCCCATTTACCATTCCTCTTAGTTTGGTATTTAGAGCTATTCTGTGTTTCTGGCCCCAGCATCCCGGCTCTTGCTCTTCATCGGCTATCGCTGGCTCCGAGTAGGCTTCTGTTCCTCGGAACAGTTTTTGCCCTCCTCCTGGGCTTCTTTTCTTTTACTAAAAGTGTCTTTCCATCTTTACATGTTATGATAATATTTTGTTCTATTTAGGGTGTTAGGCTAGCCTAGGTGCATGTCCCATGTATTGGTACAGCCTGGTTCACGTGGCCCTCCCACGGTTGTGTTGCTATCGCGGCTTAGGCCACTTGCGGTCAACGTGTTCCACCATCGCACCGCCTTACCCTTCCCGCCCCTTCCCTCCCTACCAGGTATAGGGAGGGGTCTGGGGGACCGCCCCTTGGTTGCCATGACAACCTCAGTTGCCTTCCTCCCTCCTTCTCTGAGGAGGCCAGGGGTTCTCCCCGCCCCAGCTTTTTGGTGGGGTATAGCGACCACAGAGTTGTTTCGGGTACCGGGTCACCAAGAGCGGTGGGTAGTTGTTGGGACGGGGGAGGAGTAGTGCCAGGCCCCCCCCCCCCAAATCTCCCCCCCCCCTCTCTCTCTCCGCGCCGTGTTACGCCGAGAAACCCCCCCCCCCAACCCCCCCCCCCCCCCCACAGTTTTGCTCAGCCCACCTTTCCCCCACTATAACGAACGGAGCCTTCCGCCGCAGCCGGGGCACCTTTGGTTATAGCTTGCTGGCTCCGCCAGCGGGCGGGGTGGTCACTACTAGTGGTTCTTATTGCTTGCCTACTATATCCTTCCCCTTTTTTCCCCGCTACCGGAAGGGAGCTTGCTTCTTACCCTACCGGGCACTCTTCTAGTAGACGGGGGGGAAAGGTTTGATATTTATTTCGTTATTTTTTTAAGGATATACCCTAATTTTACGATGAATTCCTAGATTTATATTATATATATACCATCTCCTGCCATTTTCCGTCGTGGTTTCAATTTTTCACCACCACACCTGGTTGGATTCTATCTCTTGTCCTTCCGGCGTAGCCTTGGACAACTCCAACCATCTTGCTACCACACGTATTATGGCGGGGCTCTGGTTTAATCTAACTTTCTCGTCTCCGGCACCAGCGGAGCAATTGTTAGGCTGTAAGTGTTTCTCCTGATACTTTATGTATCTTTCCACTTACAGGCTACCAACTGTCAGGTTCCTTGGGTGCGATGCGACGTTATACGACCCCTGCGCCCACGATGAGTGCAGGTCTCACGCCCCGTGTGCCACGCCTTACAACGACATGATCGTCTGGCACCCGGAAGCCTGCGCCATCTGTTACGACCTGGTCAGTCAGCTGGTGGAGGGGGTAAGTCGATTATAGACTTTTTTTATCGTATTACTAACAACACTTAGTCATAAGCTTGTTAACCCCGCTCCGCCATTAGAGCTTCATTTCGCCTTCTCTTTCAGGCTGCCGGTGTAAAGGAAGTCGCCCTAGCAACCCTGAAGGAAGCTTGGGTTGGTGGGCGGCTTCGGGAAGAACGCCGCCAAAGGCCAGCCTTACATCTTGGACAAGAAGCTGGCCGTTCAGTATCTTCCCCGGTGGCAAGTCAACAGGGTATGTTGACCCCATATCTGCAGCCCCTCTCATAGCCTCCATCCAGCAAGAGATGCAGCAGTCTTTCGGGGCCGTGGCCACGCAGGAGACAGTCCCGTACGTCCGCATAACCTTGGACCTTAATATGAGCCTATGACGGTAGGTGCTGAGGATTTTTTAGTTGACGGTAGGTGTGGTCGGGTGCCCAAGGTCTTTCCTTGGGCGCTCCTGGATCTTCCTCCTTCCCCTGTCCTTCTTCTACCGCTTCTTTCCAAGGCTTTTTGGGATCTGAGATCCCTACCCCCCGCTCTCCCGCCTCTCTCTCTGTACCCCCAAAAGGTGAAGGGACAGAGAGAACCGAAGACCCTTGTTAAGACGACTTCTAAAAAGTCGTCGTCGTCTTCTTCAGCTAAGAAGTCTTCGACTTCCTATGTTTGACGCGGTGAGGCTTAGCCGAGTTCTTCCTATTCAAAGAGCTCTAGAAGCAAGGCTTCTAAGGAGAAGGCTCGCGCTCCTTTGTCCCGCTGAGCCAATTGCCTTTCTCCGGCCTCCACCGCATCCACTCCGGCAACGCCGGTTGGAGTAGTTCGGGACCTAGCTCCTTTGATCCCACTGCCTTCTCAGCAGTGTGATGCAACAGGTAGGAGAGATTGGTTGGCTCACAGGTCTCCGCCCTCGGAACCAGGTTCGAACAAATGTTCGCACAACTGTCGAGCACTTTGTCTCAGTCGGGCCAGTCCATCCAAGATCTCTCTAACAGAGTTAGAGAGAACGAGGACCGAGTAGCTGGGCTTGCTCAGGCTCCTCATCCAGTTCTCCCCAGTAGCAAGTGCTGTATTCCCATCCATCTACCACCTTATGAGTCGCTACCAGCCTTCTCCATGGAGAATCCATGGAGAGTGGCCGCTTAGCAGCTCCATTCAAGGACGGTATGAATCTCTGTCCCGGAGTGTGGAACTCGAAGGATTGATGACTTCGAGTTTTATCCTCCGGGACGGGTTGACGCAGCCTTTCATTGTTATTTATGCTAGGCTGACCGTAGCGGCCCACTCACTAGGGAGGACAAGATCTCCAGGGAGACGTTCTCTATAGTAGGAGATCACGCTCAACGCGAATGGGTTCACTGCCTTGAGGACTGGGAGTGTACCAACACTAAGCTCCAGGCTTTCAAGAGTCCTTTTACTATTTTTGCGACGGAGGAGGAGGCTTCTCTTCCGTTCGCTACAAAAATAGTGGACGCGACTCTTCATGGCAGTCCTCAAGGATGAGCCCATGCCACAGCTGAGGAAGCAGAGTCTACTTCTCCGCTCTTCCCAGCTTTCGGAGAATTGTGGGAGAACTTGCCTGCCACTTTCACGCTTGGTAAGCTCAAACCGGACTGTTGCTATGGACCAGTTTTTGGCGAAAAGCTCCCCAAACAAGCTGCCTGATTCCTTGATTCAGGCAGAGTTCGACGCTCGAACTAGGTTTGGCAGGTCCCTCTTAATTCTCTGATTATCACAGAGATGGCTGCTCTTTCGTATGGCACAGAACCTTTATTTAAGATTCTGGCCAAGTCCCAGCTTCAAACGGTTTCAGACGGATGCTTTCGACTTCTTCCAAGCTAGGAGGAATTGCCGAAAGCACGTTCTGCAGGAGTGCACTATTAGACACGAACCTAATAGACTCCTGGCTTCCAGCATGTGGGGAGGCGGACCTCTTCCCAGATTCCGCTGTAAATGAGGTACACCACGAGCTTGCTAGGCTCAACCAGAGCCTTAGAGCTAGATGGGGTATCTCCCTCTAAGATGGAAACAAGAATCCGCCCCTGCTGCTGATAAGAAACTAAAGAAGTCTGGTAAAGGTTCCAGCCTTACCAGAAACACCAGCAACAGCAGCAATTTGTTCAGGCCGTCCCCGGTTCAGGCCCAACAGGGACAACCTTCACCTCGAAGCAGACCCAGCCCATCCTCCTGCTGTCTCCTCAGTCACAACCCTCGACCTCTTACGCACTCTCGACGCCGCCCTTCAACCCTATGTATGAGGGGTCAGGCTTACCCTCCCTTTAATAGGCAATCGAGAGGTAACAGAGCGAGAAGCCACTTTCGCCAGCGTGGCACAGGAAGGGCGGCAAGGAGTAGGCAGTTCAGAGGAGGGCGTGGAGGTCAACCCGCCCATCAACAATGAGGTTCCCCAGGTAGGAGGGAGGCTGGTTCCTCTTCCGTCACAGTTGGTGGGGGGTTCAGCAATTGGGCACAGAGCATAGTGTCCAAGGGATTGGGTTGGAGTTGGATCAAAGATCCCCCTCCAATCAAATCATTCCGTCAAGTACCATCAAAGGAATTGACAGATTATGCGGAGGAACTCCTTCAGTAAAGGAGCTATTGCGAGAGTCAAGCATCTAGTTTCAAGGTCGCTTATTCAGCGTGCCAAAGAAAGGCTCAACAAAAAGAAGGGTAATCTTAGACTTGTCAAGGCTAAACTCTTTCATTCGTTGCGACAAGTTCAAAATGCTTACCCTCTCGCAGGTAAGGACCTTACTTCCTCGTGGAGCCGTCACATGCTCCATCGATCTTACAGACGCATACTATCATATCCCTATAGCCACCACGACTTCTTCCGCCGATTCCTAGGATTCAGGCTAGGAAATCAGAACATTCTCATTCAAAGTGATGCCCTTTCGATCTGAATGTAAGCCCCCAGGGTATTCACGAAAATAGCAGAAGTATGGTGCAACAATTGAGAACTCAGGGAATAATGATAGCAGCATACCTCGACGATTGGTTGATCTGGGCACCAACAGTCGAGTAATGTCTCAAAGCCACGAAAAAGGTAGTTCAATTTTCTGGAACATCTGGGTTCCAGATAAACAAAACAAAATCCAGACTTTTCCTCACGGAGTCTCCGTTTTCAGTGGCTAGGAATCCATGGTATTTGTCTTCCACAATCTGTCAATTCCAGTGGCCAAACGGAAAGAGATAGCCAAGTCTGTCAGACAATTTCTCAAATGCAAGCAAACCATCAAGGAGAAGCCAGGAAAGAATCCTAGGTTCCCTTCAGTTTTGCGGTTCAGTGACAGATATCCTCCTGAAAGCAAGGCTGAAAGATATAAATCGAGTTTGGCGATCGAGAGCAAACGCCAAATCTCGAGACAAGTTGTCAGTAATTCCCACAGATCCTTCGGCCCGCCCTGTATTGACAATCACTCCGTCCATGGACAAAGTAAGAACCTGGCCAAGCGGTGCCCCTTCAATATCCCCTTCCAGTGTTAACCATTCACAAACGGATGCCTCCCTGTCCGGGTGGGGGGATATTCTCAATTCAAACAAGTTCAGGGGACTTGGTCAGTTCAATTCCGCCAGCTCCACATAAACGTTCTGGAAGCAATGGCGTATTTCTTACCCTGAAAGAGACTTCTTCCCCCGGAAAAGTCTCATCTAAGACTAGTTTTGGACAGTGCAGTGGTAGTTCATTGCAATCAACAGAGGAGGGTCCAAATCCAAACATGTGAACCATGTCATGATAGCCATCTTTGCACTAGCAAACAAACACAAATGGCATCTGTCCGCCACTCACCTGGCGCGGGTAAAAAATGTGATAGCAGACGCCTTGTCCCGGTCGGATCCTCTGGAATCAGAATGGTCCCCCCTAGACGACGGGTCATTCCAGTGGATATGCAGGAGAGTCCCCAGGTCTCCAAGTAGATCTCTTCGCCCTCACAAGCGAACCACAAGCTCCCTTGCTATGTGGCCCCCGAACCGCCTGGACCCTCTGGCTTATGCCACAGACGCCCTGTCGTTAGATTGGAATCAGTGGAGAAAAAGTTTTTGTTTTTTCCTCCAGTGATCTTCTCTTGAAAGTCTTGAGCAAGCTGAGGACTTTCAAGGGACTAGTACCCTGATTGCTCCAGACTGGCCCAAGAGCAAACTGGTACCCTCTGCTTCTGGAATTGGGTCTCCGACCTCAACGGATTCCCAATCCCAAGCTGTCACAATCAGTACAAATGAGGACTGTGTTCGCTTCCTCAGGAATTCTTCAGACCCTAACTTTATGGACTTCATGAAGTTTTGCGGCTATAAAGATGCTAACATTGATCCACAAAACATCCTCTTCCTAGAATCAGATAAGAGAGAGAGTCAACTATTAGACAATATGACTCAGCTGTTAAAAAATTAGCATCCTTCCTGAAAGAATCAAACACTGACTACAACCATGACAGTTAATTTAGCTATATCCTTTTTCAGATCCTTGTTTGAAAAAGGTTTAGCAGCTAGCACTATTACTACTCATAAATTGGCTTTGAAGAAGATCTTTCAGTTAGGTTTCCAGATAGATCTGACTGAATCTTATTTTACGTCTATCCCTAAAGCCTGTGCTAGACTTAGACCTTCTCAAAGGCCTACTGCAGTCTCATGGTTCTTAAATGATGTCCTCAAACTAGCATTGTGGCGGGATCACAAAAACAAGTAACCTCCCCACATAAACTTAACCTGTCTGGCTATAAAACCCACCCTCAATCACACTTTCCACTTAACACTAAAAAACACAGCAGGACAATTGCCCCAATACCTACATACAGAACAAAAACACAAACAGGTACTCACCGCTGGCTTCTGATACCTAGGACTAGGCTGTGCTGTCATCCACTGGATATAGGCTATAGGCTAGCCAACACACAACCACCGCCGACAACCAAACACAAATCAACCACCCGGGACCCACAACCCCACAAAAACTAAATAATCCAACGACTAAATGCAGATGAACACCAACCGCCCTGAAAAAACACGACAACCACACGACTTACAGCAGTACAACAACCCGCCAAAACCAACCCTGCCCCAACCACCACTAACAGACACCGAAATGCACCACCAACCTTCTTAACCTCACCACAACCAGACAGACACATGCACACAACTTCACAACCCCAAAATCTATCAAATAACACACAAACAACGAAAACACCCAAAGGAAAACTGCTGCCAAACCAACACTGACTTGACCAGACACCTCACTGTTTACAACTCTCGTAACAGACTTCCATTGACTACCTACAGAGTGCCACAACAGACATGCTTCCCGACCGCCATCTAACACTCCCATTCATTCTTCCACCAATCTCTCTCTCTCTCTCTCTCTCTCACACAACCTTTTAGGAGATGGTGTCAAATATAAACTAAAATTACTCCTCCATATTACCTCCCCAATTACATTGGACAACATCTCCTTACACTCACAACATCCACACTAAATTGCCTTTCGCAACACCCAAGGATGCTCAGATGCAGGTCCCCTGGATCTTTGTTTGAGGACCATCATACTCTCTTTCAGTTACATCGCCATTCACTTCTTCCAAACCACTTTCTTTCAAACTCCCCATTATCTCCCTCACTACCATCCTCCCAAATTCCATTCACTACTTCACCGATGTCCTTCCAACTCTGGTTCCAACAACCTCTCCCCTATTTCGGCCACCAAACACTCAGTTCATCCATACTTCTGTCAACTCCTGCAAAGACTTATCCATCCTATCAACCACCTCCTCACTATTCAGTTTCCTTCTCACTGAAGTCTTACTTGTCCCTGTCAACTCAAACCCACATACACCACAAGTATCATTCATTCCCCCAAAGTCATCCGTAGCACACCCAAATACCACCAACCCCTTTACCATGCCGTTCACGCTTTTCCCTTCCACTTCCTCTCTCCACACTCTTCTGTTTTCTTCCATACTCAACCAACACCAACTGTCGATCTCCCAGACCAATTTGTTCACCAACAGTCGGCTCATACTTATTCACCCTCAACCACTCACTCATCGCATTCTCCTGAACATAGTGTGGTACTTCCCTCCACTTACGGAGCTGGTTATGGTGTGCCCTAACCTCATCCAGTCCCCCACCTACTCGCAATTTCCCCAAAACATAACTCAATCCACTCGGTCCACTTCCAAAATCTCAAAGGCCCTTCAAATTTCTCCCTTACTTTATTCACATTCATTCTTCCCATCTCAACCACCTCTTTCAACACCCTTATCCCCCAATCCCCAATCTTAAAACTCTCAAACCTTTCACTCGCTTTCTTCCACAAATCCCGATCACCTTCTGACAGACCCAACCGCGGTCTGACAATCCTTTCAAAATTCAACACATATTTACAAGGAGACATACCTATACTCTTCTGCAGTGTGGCGTTATATACCCAAACTGCACGTCCTACATACATATCCCAATCCTTGTCGCTCTTACTCATCATTCGCAAAATCTCAGTCATCGTCCTAACAGTCCTTTCAGCCAACCCATTCGCACTGGGCATATACGGAGTAGAATACACATGCACAATACCCCATTCCTTCAACATTTCTTCAAATTCCCATCCCACAAACTCAGGTCCATTATCACTCAACATTTTTGCCGGCTTACACACACATTGGCAACACTCACTTGACCCACCATTCGTGTAACAGTTTCACTCCTCTTATCTTTGATGGGAAACCACATAAGCAAATTTACTCATGTGATCCACCATCACAATCATCCCACGTGTCCTCTCGCAGTCCTGGGCAAAGAAACACAATCAATCACAAGCATTTCAAACGGCTCTTTCATCTGCAATCGCACACAGGTGGACTTGCATGCACACTCTGATACTTTCCCCTCTGACAGTCTTCACACGTGACAGCCACATCCACACAAATCTTACTCAACCCAGGAGCATACAATCTCTCTCTCATGCATTCCCACAACTTATTTTTTCCCATATGCCCAAACCGATCATGCACCAACAAACACATACTCACAGCTGACTCAACAGAAAACACTGGCACATACACTTCCTTGTCATACACCCCTTCCTGATGCAAAAAGTACACTATGTTTTTGCACACCACAAAAAGTTTAGCAACCCTCTTATATACATCCAACTCACATGGCAGTCTTCCACACGCACTCCTCCCAAAAACACATTGTCGCAACACACTTATCTCCAGGCACTTATTTTGCATTTCCTCAATCTCTTCCTCACTAACAGATCATTCTCACTCCTAGCAATATCAATCATACCCACAAAGTTTGCTACAAACACATTACCATCTTGAATCCTAGCTACTTGCCTGCCCCCTTTCTAAGAATTCCATTTCCTACATCTACGTCTATATCGTGGATCCTCAAAAAATCTATCCCTATTAAAAAACAAGATGGCATATCATTTTCTCCTATGACTATAAAGTTATGCATTACTTCAAGATCCCCCAACCTAACCTTTAACCGTACCTCTTCCCATACTAAAACACTTCCTTGTCCCAACCCATGTATTCTCACACTTGTAGACTGCCTTTTCACTTCCCAATCACATCTCTCAAGTTCACTCACCACTGACCCACTCACCAAGGAAACTTGTGCCCCTGTGTCAACCAAACTACAATACTCACTATCATTTACTTGGACAAACGTCACCATTTTCCCTCGAGTCCCATGCATACACACATTCACTACCACGTCCACCTGGTTATCCACATCACAATCCTCCTCATCACATTCATCCTCAGCTAACTCCCCATTTCCACAATTTCTGACTCAGATCCCCTTCACAGTCCTTTTTGTAACCAACCAATTACAACCACGTTCCCCGCACTGAATCATCAAAACCCCACGTTCATTACCTGTACTCACCCTTCCTCGATATTCAACCGGTCTGTCCCATCCAAAATACAACAACACTTTTATTCCAAACAACTCAGCTACTGCTGACAACAATTCATGCAACACTTCTCCTTGCCCACCTTGTTCCTCCGCACATGCCACTTCCTTCTGCACATCACTCATCAACTTCTCTCGCAACTCATTCACACTACGGTACCTCTTCAACCACCAGACCCTTACCTTCCAAGTTTTTCAATGCTGAAAACAAACATTCACACCATTCTGTCATTCCCTTCAAACCTCTCTTTTACAACCAACCCCATCAGGTACCATATTCGGATCCCAGTCACTTTTCAACAACACCACTGTCCTTTATCATGCATCCTAGACATCCGTATCAGCCAATCACATTTTTACTCCCCGGCACATATATTCTAAGCCAAAATCAAAACTCACTCAAATCCTCAATTGTCCTCGCAATCCTAGCATTCACACTTTCCTTCTTGATCATATAAACTAACGGCCGATGATCTGTCCTTATGACAAATTTTTACACCCCATACAAACACTTTCAACGCTTTCACACAAAACCTTATTGCCGCAAGCTCCTCAACCACCGAATACTTAAGCTCTGCTTTAATTAAAAGCTTTAACTCACATACGCAATCACTCTCAATGGTCCCTCCCCATTCACCTCTTGCATCTGCACCAAGCATCCTCCCATACTAAACTTACTAGCATCAGCATACAACTCAAGCTTACTGGCATCCTCACTGTAGTCCGGAAAAGCCAAGGTGACGTCCCTAGCAGCCTCCTCTTTCAATCTCTCAAATGCTCCCACCATTCGCTCATCCCACCTCAGTTTAGTACAATTTTTCTTCCCGGTCCATTCAGTCAACAGCTTCCCTATACCCGAACAATCCCTAACGAACTTCCTCCCGAACTCAATCAAACCCAAAAAACCTTTAACTCCCGCACGGTCCGGGACGTGGAAACTCCTTTACTTTTTCCACAAACTTTTCACTCTTCCTTACACCACTCGCACTCACCTTATGACCAAGAAATTCCACTTCCCCAGCCAAAACCACGTACACTTCTCCAACTTCACTTTCACTCCAACCTCTTCCAACCGTTCCAACACCTTCTCAAGCAGTTCCACATTCTCCTCAACAGTCTCACTTGCAATCAAACGTCATCTATAAACACAGTCACCTTCCTTCTATCAAAACCAGCCAAAACTACATTCATCGCCCTCTGGAAGGCAGCAGGCGCATTAGCAATCCAAAACTTAACCTCTTGAATTGATAGTGGCAGCTACCACTCGAAAAAGCCGTAACATGCCTGCTCCCTTCCTCAAGAGGCATCTGGTAATAGTCCCTTTACCAAATCCAATTTTGTGAACACTCTCATCCCATGCATCTTATATACACAATCAGACACCACATTCATCGGGAATCGCTCCTTCCACAGTCACTTCATTCACCTTCCTGTAATCCACACACATCCTCAAACTCCCATCTGTCTTGCGTACTGGGACTATGGGACTATTCCAAGCACTCTGACTCCTCTCGATCACTCCCACTCTCTCAGTTCCTCACACTGTTCCTCAATCTCTCGGGCAATAGGCGCAGAAAAGTGTCGGGGACGCTGATATATGGGGGTATCGTCATTCAAAACTATCTTGAATTCTGAAGCTTAGATCCCCTGAAATCCTCGTCACCCCGACTCAACGCACCCCGCCTATCCCACAACATCTGCATCAACCGCTCCCTCTCGTCATCACCAACATTTTCATCCACCTCAATTCTTTCTCTCAACTCATCATACTTCCACTCATCACTTTTTTTTTTGCTACCTGTCATCACCGCCGCACCCTAACATATCTTTCGTCATCCACATCCACCAACGTATACAACAACCCCACACAATCACCCTCACAGTATACCCCGCACTCGCTTTTTTCCTAACACTCGGCAATGAGGCCACAAAAACCCGAGGATTCTCCACATCCAAAATCCCATCGTACACATGCACACTCGCTCTTACCAACTTGTTCGCATCCACACCCTCAACCACATATGCACACTTGTCACCTTTGACAATCCCAAGACTATCGGGCCACGCAACTTCTCCAACTTCTCGCGGCACTTTTACACTCTCTTTCGCAACCAACCAACGGCACTCCCTTCCATATTTTACTGCTTACTCCTCCATCCCCATCCAAGTACAACTCTCCATGTACATTCCCCTTCCTATGCAACTCAATCATATTCCTGCTCGGATGGACCACCATCCCACACTTCTTCAAGAACCTGTATCCTAACAACATATCATACTTATCACTCATTCCCTCGATCACATAAAAGTCACCTTCCTCCATCACTACCCCTTCGATTTCTACATTTTCACGCAACATTCCCCACCACAGGCATACCCAAATTTCCTATTCCTCGTACCTCCCCTTTACATTTCCTAATTTCACACTCACTCCGCAACTTGTCACATCCATTCTTAAAAAGAACACTGACACCGCACCCAGTATCATCAAGCAACCAAACACACCCCTTTGCATCTCACTTTTACACTCATACATTCATGAGCCTCCTTCCCCAAACCCTTTTTCATGCACAATCCTTCACGCACATGCATCACTCTTACTGACCGCACACCAGAGGACCCACCCAACTGAATCCCCTTTGTACCTAGTTTCCCGAACTCCCAACCTGACTCATCCTCTTTCGCCTACACACACTCGCCACATGACCTTCCATTCCACATTCAACACATTTTGCCTGCTGTTCCTTACACATCCTAACATAATGCCCATTCTTCCCGCAATTACCGCAAACCTCAGTCACACGAGTACCTCGACATCCACTTGCTATATGCCCTACTTGCCCACACCTGTACACTTAACATCCCTATCTTTCTTACACTCGCTCACCAAATGCCCTGTTTGCCCACACCCGAAGCAAGCTCCCAACGCCACCGACATTCATTCTTCCTGTGCCCTAGCTTTCCACATCTGTAACATGCTGCTCTCGTTCACGACTAACCGACCCTAATCTTCCAACGCTTGCACTCCGATCTCTCTTAGGGCTAACCATACTACGTTACTGGCTCTAACGCTCCTATCAACCAACTCGCTCTGCCATTCGCCTTGGCCCTTCCAAAACTGCCTCCTTATAGCTCTTAAACTCTGGTATAACATCAGCCACTTCAGTCTAATACTAACACTTCTACTCTCTTTCATACACCTATCCAATCATAATCCTCTACTATTTCCAAAATGTCGTTCCACGACAACCTTTCATTCGTCCATCGCATTTTCTCCTTCTTCTTCTTCTTCTTTCCCAGCTTTTTCCCATTTTTATATGGGGTCGCCATTTCGGATGAGCCCGTGTTTCCATCTATTTCTATCTTGCGCTTCTGCCTCATCAATTCCCTTCTCATGTAAATCTCCTCCTCACACAGTCCTTCCATCTCTTTCTTGGTCTCCCTCTCTTTCTTCTTCCTTGCACCTCCACTCCCATAGTATGTCTCCCAGCGTGGTCCTCATCTCTCCTCAACAGGTGTCCATACCATCTCAGCCTCCCCTCCTGCACTTTCTTTGATACTTCCACCACCTTAGTTGACCCCCTTATGTAGTCATTTCTGATCCTATCCACTCTTGTTACCCCAGACATCCACCTAAGCATTCTCATTTCTGCCACATCCATCTTCTTCTGCTCTGCTTTTCTCATGCTTGCTGTTTCCGTACCATACAGCATTGCTGTTCTTACCACCGTCTTGTGAAATTTTTCCTTTTAACCTAAGCGGCACTCTTTTGTCACAAAGAACTCCCGAGGCCGCTCTCCAGTTGTTCCAGCCTGCCTGTACCCGATGTTTTACTTCTTCTTCCATACTTCCTCCAGCGTTAACAAAAGATCAAATACTTAAACTTATCAACTCTCCTTATTTGCTCTCCACCAAGCTGAATACTTTCTCTATCATCCCCCTCAGTTGGTGGTACACATATATTCTGTCTTGGATCTACTTATTCTCATTCCTCTGTCCTCCAGTACTTGTCTCCATCTTCCAATTTCACTTCCAGATCTTCCCTGCTCTCTGCACACAGAACAATATCATCCGCATACAATATGTTCCATGGTACTGCTCCCTTACTTCCTCTATTATAACATCCATCACTATGTTAAAGATAAATGGGCTCAGAGCCGACCCCTGGTGTAATCCTACTCTCACCTCAAAACTTCTGTCTCCCCAACACTGCTCCTCACTCTGGTAAATACATTCTGGTACATCTCTTGTATCAATCGCACATACTTCTCTGGCACCATCTTCTCCCTCAGGCTCCTCCATACCTCTTGTCTCGGGACTCTGTCATAAGCCTTTTCAAGGTCAATGAATACCATATGTAGGTCCCTTTGTCTTTCCCCGAATTTCTCCATTATTTGCCGCATTTTTCTCCTTACGTTTCAGATTTACAACTCATACACACTCTCAGGCACAGTCCGCCAAACAACTTCCTCACTAACTCTTTACACTCATTTATCCCTTCGTCCCCAAACTTTTTCTGGCCAATGTTTTCCAACCTGCACACATACATCGACAACGACTCACCAACCAAATTCATTCTTACCTCATCAAAACCATGTTTTCTCCTATATCTAACAACTACTCCTTATCCTCTTCGCCTGTTCCACAATCCTGGCTTTCACACTCTCATACGGCACATTCCCTACACTCATCATTACCCCATACATGCAACAAAAATCCCGTCAAAAAGCCACCCCCAACTCTCTTGCCCAGACTCTCTTATTATCCCCATACTTTGCCTCACAATACCTCTCATATTCCTTAAAAAAATCCCCTATGTCCCCTACTACCATATTCCTCGTATTGTGCACATCTAGGTATCTTCTCTCATATATACAGCCTTTCGTACTTCCCGCTCACACTCACTTTCGCTACCACCATTCTGATCCCTCTTAACCTCGTCCGAATACAGTGAATCAACTTCCATACTAACATCCATGCTCCTCATTACGCTCTTCTTACCCTTCTTTCTACCCACCTGTTTCCACTCACCGCTATCCAAATCACTCTCAGCCCTTTCCCCAAGTTATTCAGTCCTAGTCTCATCCTGTCCGTCATCCTTCTAACCTTTCTTTCCCTTAATCGTCTTCTTTTCTCAGCCCCCTTCTTATTCTTGTCCTCAGGTTTATCCTTACCTCTCTTTCCCTTCTTCCCTCCCTTTACCTACCACAAACAAGTCACCTTCGTCACTCGTAGTTTTCATCACCTCGCTCTTCCACTGTCTTTACCACTTCTGGCCTATCACAAGACCCAGTAGGCCTACCCCCTACAGCTCCCTCTCCATGAACCCCTTCATCATCTCCTGCACTGCATTCATCATCCCTAAGAATTTTTCATCCATTTTCTCACCATTCCACTCTCTTCTGCTCCTTTCACTTCTTCTTTCATTTCCACTTTTTGCACTCCTTAGCATTCCTCTCATTTCCTCTAACTCGCTCTTCAGCTCCTCACACTCTACCCTCAACCTCTCATTATCCACTTCCATTGTCCTCTTACTTCCCTCTCCAACCTTAACTCCTCCTTCAGCCTCTCCACCTCACTCAATCCTTCCATCCCAAACTTTCTCACCAATCAAACACTAGCCTAGACCAATTGTCCTGCAGCTGCCACACCAGCAGTCCCTGTTCGGGCGCCAAAAAATAATGTGGCGGGATCACAAAAACAAGTAACCTCCCCACATAAACTTAACCTGTCTGGCTATCAAACCCACCCTCAATCACACTTTCCACTTAACACTAAAAACACAGCAGGACAATTGCCCCAATACCTACATACAGAACAAAAACACAAACAGGTACTCACCGCTGGCTTCTGATACCTAGGACTAGCTGTGCTGTCGTCCACTGGATATAGGCTATAGGCTAGCCAACACACAACCACCGCCGACAACCAAACACAAATCAACCACCCGGGACCCACAACCCCACAAAAACTAAATAACCCAACGACTAAATGCAGATGAACACCAACCGCCTGAAAAAACACGACGAACCACACGACTTACAGCAGTACAACAACCCGCCAAAACCAACCCTGCCCCAACCACCACTAACAGACACCGAAAATGCACCACCAACCTTCTTAACCTCACCACAACCAGACAGACACATGCACAACAACTTCACAACCCCAAAATCTATCAAATACACAAACAACGAAACACCAAAGGAAAACTGCTGCCAAAACCAACACTGACTTGACCAGACACCTCACTGTTTACAACTCTCGTAACCAGACTTCCATTGACTACCTACAGAGTGCCACAACAGACATGCTTCCGACCGCCATCTAACCACTCCCAGCCCATTCATTCTTCCACCAATCTCTCTCTCTCTCTCTCTCTCTCTCTCACACAACCTTTGGAGATGTTGTCAAATATAAACTAAAATTACTCCTCCATAGCATCAGATACTGACAACTCATCTTGTACATTCATAATGCTTCTTAGAAAGACATTATTCTTATTAAGCCTAGCTTCAGGAGCTAGAATTTCAGAACTGTCGGCTCTATCCAGAGATGCGGGTCATGTGGAATTCCTCCCCTCAGGAGAAGTTTCTGCTTGCTCCGGATCGTAGTTTTTTTGGCTAAAATGAGGATCCCTTGCAAGGTGGGCTCCTTGAAAGTCATCCCACTTCCGCAAGACCCTTCTCTCTGCCCAGTATCAACTTAAGAGCCTTTCTATCTCGTACATCCTCAAGATCCTCAGGTTTCTCTCTTCATGAGAGAAAAAGGTGGTACTTTATCAGTAAAAGGTATTAGACACAAATCTTTACTTCATTAAACAAGCCAATCCTGATTCATTTCCAAAAGCACATGACATCAGGGGAGTAGCCACCTCAATTAATTACTTTCAACATATGAACTTTGAGGATCTTAAAAAGTATACTGGATGGAAATCTCGACAGTCTTTAAACGTCACTATCTAAAGTCCTTGGAATCTTTAAAATTTTCTGCAGTAGCAGCGGGCAAACATTGTTTCCCCTGATAACTGTATAGTAGTCGTAGTTATAGATCCAGGTCTCCTCTCTACCTACCTCGTCCAACATGCCTCACCATATCGCCATGCTACTCGGATATTCTAGCCTTAGCCGCTGAGATCATATTAGTGGATTGTCCCTTATTTTTTTGCTAGGGACATCCACACTATGTACTGATAATGTACTTCAGTGTACCTACCCTATTTTTATGCTAGGGTAGGACACAATGTGTTTGTATATTTTGTAAATACGTTATCTAAGTGAATCTATTTTGTTAAATTACACTGCATTATTGTATTTACTATGTTTACTATAATAATTTTAGGTACTTTACATTACTAACTTTCTTTTATGTCATTGTTTAAAATAAGTTAGCCTTAAGTACTTAGTTTATATGCTGTAATAACTGATTTACTTATATTATATCCCTCATTTTTACAACTGATTTTCATTTGTCCTTTTTTCCCATCTTGTCTGTTTCTCTGGTACTCTTTCATAGGCCGACACGAGCTGAGCCCCAGAAAAGGGATTTTGACGTAGGAAAAATCTATTTCTGGGTGATTGGCTCGTGTCGCCCTATGAAACCGCCCTGTATTGATTGACCCCCCCCCTGCAGGACAAGATGTTTTCATAGATTAAGGATGACCGCTAGGGGCGCTGCTGTCCGTGGCGTCCCCTAGTAGTAGTAGTAGCGGCCGCATCGCCCGTTGGTATCAGCTCTCTCTAGTGGGATTTTGATTGGAAGGTCTAATTGGTGAATGTCTCGTGGTAGTGTTCCACTCGCCCCTATTCTCATACCGACACTTCTTTAAAGAGTGAGCGAGTCAGTTTTACTGACATTTTCTTAATTTTGTTTTTCTCTTGGTAATTTTAGATTAATTTTTACCTAGAAAGAATGATATTAAGGATCCTTTCATAGGGCGACACGAGCCAATCACCCAGAAATAGATTTTTCCTACGTCAAAATCCCTTTTTTAGCCAAAAAACTACGATCCGGAGCAAGCAGAACTTCTCCTGAGGGGAGGAATTCCACATGACCCGCATCTCTGGATAGAGCCGACAGTTCTAAAATTCTAGCTCCTGAAGCTAGGCTTAATAAGAATAATGTCTTTCTAAGAAGCATTATGAATGTACAAGACGAGTTGTCAGTATCTGATGCTAGTTTGAGAACATCATTTAAGAACCATGAGACTGTAGTAGGCCTTTGAGAAGGTCTAAGTCTAGCACAGGCTTTAGGGATAGACGTAAAGTAAGATTCAGTCAGATCTATCTGGAAACCTAACTGAAAGATCTTCTTCAAAGCCGATTTATGAGTAGTAATAGTGCTAGCTGCTAAACCTTTTTCAAAACAAGGATCTGAAAAAGGATATAGCTAAGTTAACTGTCATGGTTGTAGTGTTTGATTCTTTCAGGAAGGATGCTAATTTTTTTAACAGCTGAGTCATATTGTCTAATAGTTGACTCTCTCTTATCTGATTCTAGGAAGAGGATGTTTTGTGGATCAATGTTAGCATCTTTATTAGCCGCAAACTTCATGAAGTCCATAAAGTTAGGGTCTGAAGAATTCCTGAGGAAGCGAACACAGTCCCTCATTTGTACTGATTGTGACAGCTTGGGATTGGGAATCCGATGAGGTCGGAGACCCAATTCCAGAAGCAGAGGATACCAGTTGCTCTTGGGCCAGTCTGGAGCAATCAGGGCTACTAGTCCCTTGAAAGTCCTCAGCTTGCTCAAGACTTTCAAGAGAAGATTCACTGGAGGAAAGACATAAATTTTTTCTCCACTGATTCCAATCTAACGGACAGGGCGTCCGTGGCATAAGCCAGAGGGTGCCAGGTTGGGGGCCACATAGCAAGGGAGCTTGTGGTTTGCTTGTGAGGCGAAGAGATCTACTTGGAGACCTGGACTCTCCGGCATATCCACTGGAATGACCTGTCGTCTAGGGACCATTCTGATTCCAGAGGGACCGACCGGGACAAGCGTCTGCTATCACATTTCTTACCCCCGCCAGGTGAGTGGCGAACAGATGCCATTTGTGTTTGCTTGCTAGTGCAAAGATGGCTATCATGACATGGTTCACATGTTTGGATTTGGACCCTCCCCTGTTGATGCAATGAACTACCACTGCACTGTCCAAACTAGTCTTAGATGAGACTTTTCGGGAAAGAAGTCTCTTCAGGGTAGAAATACTGCCATTGCTTCCAGAACGTTTATGTGGAGCTGGCGGAACTGAGCTGACCAAGTCCCCTGAACTTGTTTGAATTGAGAATATCCCCCCCACCACCGGACAGGGAGGCATCCGTGTGAATGGTTAACACTGGAAGGGGATATTGAAGGGGTACCCGTTTGGCCAGGTTTTTCACTTTTGTCCATGGACGGAGTTGATTGCGAAGGATCTGTGGAATTACTGACAACTTGTCTCGAGATTTGGCGTTTGCTCTCGATCGCCAAACTCTTTATATACTTTCAGCCTTGCTTTCAGGAGGATGTCGTCACTGAAGCAAACTGAGAGAACCTAGGATTCTTTCCTGGCTTCTCCTTGATGTTTGCTTGCATTTGAGAAATTGTCTCACAGACTTGGCTATTTCTTTCCGTTTGACCACTGGAATTGACAGATTGTGGAAGACAAATCCCATTGATTCCTAGCCACTGCAAAACGAGACTCCGGAGTAAGTCTGGATTTCGTTTTTGTTTATCTGGAACCCAGATGTTCCAGAAATTGAACTACCTTTTTCGTGGCTTTGAGACATTCCTCGACTGTTGGCTGCCCAGATCAACCAATCGTCGAGGTATGCTGCTATCATTATTCCCTGAGTTCTCAATTGTTGCACCACTACTTCTGCTATTTTCGTGAATACCCTGGGGGCTACATTCAGACCGAAGGGCATCACTTTGAATGAGAATGTCTGATTTCTAGTCTGAATCCTAGGAATGGGCGGAAGTGTCTGGCTATAGGGATATGATAGTATGCGTCTGTAAGATCGATGGAGCATGTGACGGCTCCACGAGGAAGTAAGGTCCTTACCTGCGAGATGGTAGCATTTTGAACTTGTCGCAACGAATGAAAGAGTTTAGCCTTGACAAGTCTAAGATTACCCTTCTTTTTGTTGAGCCTTTCTTTGGCACGCTGAATAAGCGACTTGAAATTTTAGATGCTTGACTCTCGCAATAGCTCTTTCTGAAGGAGTTCCTCCGCATAATCTGTCAATTCCTTTGATGGTACTTGATGGAATGATTTGATTGGAGGAGGATCTTTGATCCAACTCCAACCCAATCCCTTGGACACTATGCTCTGTGCCCAATTGCTGAACCCCCACCTGTGACGGAAGAGGAACAGCCTCCCTCCTACCTGGGGGAGCCTCACTGTTGTTGAGCGTTGACCTCCACGACCTCCTCTGAACTGCCTACCCCTTGTCGCTCTTCCTGTGCCACTGCTGGCGAAAGTGGCCTCTCGCTCTGCTACCTCTCGACTGCCTATTAAAGGGAGGGTGAGCCTGACCTTCATACATGGGTTGAAGGCCGGCGAGAGTGCGTAGGAGGTCGAGGGTTGCGACTGAGGAGAGAACAGGAGGATGGGTTGGGTCTGCTTCGAGGTTGAAGGTTGTCCCTGTTGGGTAACTGGGACGGCCTGAACGAATTGCTGCTGCTGCTGATGTTTTTTGGTAAGGCTGGAACCTTTTACCAGACTCTTAGTTTCTTACCAGCAGCGGGGGCGGATTTCTTGTTTCCTCTTAGAGGAGATACCCCACCTAGCTCTAAGGCTCTGGTTGAGCCTAGCAGCCTCGTGGTGCACCTCATTCACAGCGGACTCTGGGAAGAGGTCCGCTCCCCAACATGCTGGAAGCCAGGAGTCTATTAGGTTTCGTGCCTAATAGTGCATTCCTGCAGAACGTGCTTTCGGCAGTTCCTCCTAGCTTGAAGAAGTCGAAAGCATCCGTCTGAACCGTTTGAAGCTGGGACTTGGCCAGAATCTTAAATAGAGGTTCTGTGCCATACGATAGAGCAGCCATCTCCGTGATAATTAGAGAATTGAGGGATCTGCCAAACCTAGTTCGAGCGTCGAAACTCTGCCTGGATCAAGGAATCAGGCAGTCTTGGGAGCTTTTCGCCAAACTGGTCCATTGCACAGTCCGGTTTGAGCTTACCAAGCGTGAAAGTGGCATGGCAAGTTCTCCCACAATTCTCCGAAGGCTGGAAAGAGCGGAGAAGTAGAATCCTGCTTTCTCAGCTGTGGCATTGGGCTCATCCTTGAGGAACTGCCTGAAGAGTCGCTTCCACTATTTGGTAGCGAACGGAAGAGAAGCCTCCTCCTCCGTCGCAAAAATAGTAAAAGGACTCTTGAAAGCCTGGAGCTTAGTGTTGGTACACTCCCAGTCCTCAAGGCAGTGAACCCATTCCCGCTGAGCGTGCTCTCTACTATAGAGAACGTTCTTCCCTGGAGATCTTGTCCTCCCTAGTGAGGGCCGCTACGGTCAGCCTAGCATATCCAATGAAAGGCTGCGTCTAATCCCGGAGGATAAAACTCGAAGTCCTCAATCCTTCGAGTTCCACAACTTCCGGGACAGAGATCATAACCGTCCTTGAATGGAGCGTAAGCGGCCACTCTCCATGGGTTCTCCCATGGAGAAGGCTGGTAGCGACTCATAAGGTGGTAGCTGGAGAATACCAGCACTTGCTACTGGGGAGACTGGATGAGGAGCCTGAGCAAGCCCAGCTTACTAGGTCCTCATTCTCTCTAACTCTGTTAGAGAGATCTTGGATGGACCTGGCCCGACTGAGTCAAAGTGCTCGACAGTTGTGCGAACATCTGTTCGAACTTGGTTCCGAGGGCGGAGACCTGTGAGGCTACCATCTCTCCTACCTGTTGCATCACCACTTGCTGAGAAGGCAGTGGGATCAAAGGTGCTGGTCCCGCTACTCCAACCGGCGTTGCCGGAGTGGATGCGGTGGAGGCCGGAGAAGACATTGGACTCAGCAGGAGCGCGAGCCTTCTCCTTAGAAGCCTTGCTTCTAGAGCTCTTTGAATAGGAAGAGCTCGGCTTAGCCTTCACCGCGTCAGCATAGGAAGTCGAAGACTTCTTAGCTGAAGAAGACGACGACGACTTTTTAGAAGTCGTCTTAACAAGGGTCTTCGGTTCTCTCTGTCCCTTCACCTTTGGGGGTACAGAGAGAGCGGGAGAGCGGGCAGGGATCTCAGATCCCGAAAAGCCTTGGAAAGAAGCAGTAGAAGAAGGGACAGGAGAAGATCCAGGAGCGCCCAAGGAAAGACCTTGGGCACCTGACACACTTACCTCAACCAACAAATCCTCCGCACCTACCGCCATAGGCTCGATATTAAGGTCCAAGGTTGCGACGTCTGGGACCGTCTCCTGCGTGGCCAGGCCCCGAACGACTGCTGCACCTCTTGCTGGATGGAGGTGATGAGAGGGGCTGCAGAGATGGGGTCAACATATCCTGTTGACTTGCCGCCGGGAAGATCTGAACGGCCAGCTTCTTATCCAAGATGTATGGCTGGCCCTTGGCGGCGTTCTTCCCGAAGCCGCCCACCCAAGCCTTCAGGGTTGCTAGGGCGACTTCCCTCACACCGGCAGCCTGAAAGAGAGAAGGTGAAATGAAGCTTCTAGTGGCGGGGACGGGTTAACAAGCTTATGACTAAGTGTTGTTAGTAATACGATAAAGAAGTTTACAATCGACTTACCCCCCCCACCAGCTGACTGACAAGGTCGTAACAGATGGCGCAGGCTTCCGGGTGCCAGACGATCATGGCGTTGTGAGTCGTGGCACACGGGGCGTGAGATCTGCACTCATCGTGGGCGCAGGGGTCGTACAAAGTCGCATTGCACCCTAGGACCTGACAGTTGGTAGCCTGTAAGTGGAAAGATACATAAGTATCAGGAGAACACTTACAGCCTAACAATTGCTCCGCTGCATGCCGGAGCGAGGAAAGTTAGATTAAACCAGAGCCCCGCCATAATACGTGTGGTAACAAGATGGTTGAGTTTTCCAAGGCTACGCCGGAGACAAGAGAAAGAATCCAACCAGATGTGGTGGTGAAATATGAAACCACGACGGAGATGGTATACACACAATTATATAATTCTAAAAATTCATCGTAAAATTAGGGTATATCCTTAAAAATAACGAAATAAATATCAAACTTTTCCCCCCGTCTACTAGAAGAGTGCCCGGGTAAGAAGCAAGCTCTCCTCCGGTAGCGGGGAAAAAAGGGAAGGATATAGTAGGCAAGCAATAGACCACTAGTAGTGACCACCAGCCCGCTGGCGGAGCCAGCGAACTATAACCAAAGGTGCCCCGGCTGCGGCGGAAGGCTCTGTTCGTTATATAGTGGGGAAAGTGAGCTGAGCAACTGGGGGGGGGGTTCCCCGGCGTAACGCGGCGGGAGAGAGAGAGGGGTAGGGGTGGGGTGGCCCTACTCCTCCCCCGTCCCAACAACTAACCCGCCTCGGTGACCCGGTACCCAACAAACAGTGGTCGCCCTATACCCCAGCTGGGAAGAACCCCTGGCCCTCCCTCGGAGAAGGAGGGAGGAAGGCTACTGAGGTTGTCATGGCAACCCAAGGGGCCGGGTCCCCCAGACCCCTCCCTATCCTGGTAGGGAGGGAAGGGGAAGGGTAAGGTGCGATGGAACACGTGACTGCAAGTGGCCTAAGCCGCGATAGCAACACAACCGTGGAAGGGCCACGTGAACCAGGCTGTACCAATACACGGGACATGCACCTAGGCTAGCCTAACACCCTAAATAGAACTAAAATTACATCGTAAAGATGGAAAAGACACTTTTAGTAAAAGAAAAAGAAGCCCAGTTGGAGGCGAACTGTTCCGAGGAACAGAAGCCTACTCGGAGCCAGCGATAGCCGATGAAGAGCAAGAGCCGGGATGCTGGGCCAGGAAACACAGAATAGCCTAAATACCAAACTAAGAGAATTGGTAAACGGGCTAACCTAGCTAAAAAGGCGATGTAAAAAACGAGGAACGTGATATAGTAAGCCCATAAGTATAAGAAAGTCCCAGTATGGAAGACCGGGAATTCTTAACATGAGCAGCATGGCGCCGCCACGAGTCGCCCCGATCGGGAAACCGTATATGACCTTATTAGAAGGAAAATACTGGTCCCTGGAAGACTAAAATACGGTAAAATACTACTTATGAGGCACTTAACTTAGCCGATGCGATGGCAGCACGTTCCATGATGGAGAAGGAGGTAAATCCAAGAAAATTAGCACGAGCAAAAAATGCGTACAACGCGTACCGCTAATAATTAAGGATGACCGCTAGGGGCGCTGCTGTCCGTGGCGTCCCTAGTAGTAGTAGTAGCGGCCGCATCGCCCGTTGGTATCAGCTCTCTCTAGTGGGGATTTTGATTGGAAGGTCTAAATGGTGAATGTCTCGTGGTAGTGATCCCACTCGCCCCTATTCTCATACCGACACTTCTTTTAAAGAGTGAGCGAGTCAGTTTTACTGACATTTTCTTAATTTTGTTTTTCTCTGGTAATTTTAGATTAATTGTACCTAGAAAGAATGATATTAAGGATCCTTTCATAGGCCGACACGAGCTGAGCCCAGAAAAGCTTGATTTAGGAATTTAAACACTCAACTTCCTATTCAAGGAAGTCAGAAAGCATATTACTAAAAACGCTTCCTTTAGAAGCGTTAATATGTCTCGTATTAACGAGCAATTAGAGTATTAACAATACTAGTATTGTTGCATCCTCATCACCTTCTTACCTCACAGAAACTACAAATTCATCTTGTGAAAATTTGAAGAATAAATCTAGAGAGCTCATATTGCGAGCTCTTAAAAAAGGTAAGAAGTGAATATAGTGTTTCCAGTGCAGTGGAGGGTGCGTTCTGTTCGGCTCCATCTCGCTCCCAGGCCTAGTCCTCTTCCAAGCTCCCAAGCCCAGAGGAGAAGGAATGTCGAAAGCCTTACGGAGGGTATGGAGAATCCCCACCGATCAGGCGTCCCCTCGGCAGGATCTAGAGCATCCCAGACTGCCAAGGAGGGCCATTGCAAAGGCATCCTTAAAAAATGTGCGTCTCTTCATTCGAATTCTTTCATCTTACATCCGAAAAGACCAAAAGAATGGACATGTGTTTGGAGTTCGGACGATCTAGCGTGTTCTCGGAAAGTTAAGAGAACACCAAGTGACATCTGGGCTAGAAGCGGGAGCCGCGTTCCAGCAGTCTAGCGCGAGCCACGTTCCAGCAGCCAGCAGCGAGCCGCGTTCCAACAGTCCAAGCGCGAGCCGCGTTCCTCCCTCCAAGCAGAGGCAACCAGAGGTACGGATCTCCTGTTTCGCTTTCTTCCATGAAGCGTGGAGTTGTGTCCGAGCTTCCTGAGAATGTTCCGCCTTCTCCCAAGCAACTAGCTCCTATAGATGAGTGGTTTTCTTCAGCCGTAGAAGAAACATCTTGGCGAGGAGCGCCAGGCAGGACTGAAGCCATTTCCAGGCAGGAGGAACTTTCCGGGAGAGGAGATTAACAGAGAGGAGCTTTCTAGGCGCAAGGCGCCTTCAAAGCGAAAACAAATGTCCAAGAGCGAAGAGCCTTAGAATCAAGCGGACAAACAGAAGGATCTTTCCATGGATCGTTCCGAGCAAGAGGCACCTTCCAAGAGTGAGGAGCCTATTAGGCGCTCGGAACTATCCAGACGCACGGAACCTTCCACAATAACGGAACGTTCCAAGCGCGAGTTTCCTTCCAGGCGCTCGGAACATTCCGAACGTTCCGAACTTTCCAGACAAGCGGAAGAATTTTCCAATCAGGAATCTTTTTCCAGACGCACGGAACCTTCCACAAGAATGGAATGTTCCAGGCGCGAGTTTCCTTCCAAGAGAACGGAACCTTCCTTGTGCTGAACCTTCCAGATACGAATCGCCTTCCAGGCGCTTGGAATTTTCCAAGCAGGAATCTTTTTCCAAACGCGCAGAACATTCCACACAAGCGGAATTTTGCAAGTGCTCGGAACCTTCCGCACAAGCGGAAACTTCCAGACGCACGGAACTTTCCAGGCACGGATCGCCTTTCATACGCTCAGAACTTTCCAAGCGGGAATCTTTTTCCGGATGCGCGGAACATTCCAAACGCGGAACTTTCTAGGTGCGCGGAACCTTCCACACAAGAGAAACTTTCCAAGCGCGAAGAACTTTCCACCAAAGCAGAACGTTCCAGACATGCGGAATCCTCCAGGCTGGGGTCGCCTTCCAACAGTTCTTCTCCTTGGAAACGATCTTCCTCTTCGGGACTTCAGAAATCGGAAAGATCTGTTGTATCGTGCAAGAGAATAGAAAAGACTTCTAGTTCTGTTCCAAAGGAACAGAGAGTCTTTTTCCGCCAGTCTTTCACCGAATAGGGGCTCTTCTACTCTGTACGTGAGTGACCTACAAAGGCGCAAGATGTCGCACAGGCGGCCGTCGCTTTTGTCAGAATGATTCTTATACTGAGAGAAGCCCTTCTCCAATATTCAGAAGACTGCTGTAACAGGCAGTTCCTCTCAACGTGGACTCTCTCCTTCATTCATACTCATCGGCGTTAGGGAATGACTGCGGAAAGGGAACATCAATTTTTCCTTTCGTAAACCCTAGATCTGAACTGGAATCCTGTCCCTTCCGCGATTTCTTTGGAAATCATGAAGACTTAACAAGTGCCTGGATTAAAATCCCTATACTCTTTGTATCTTAATGGGTTAGTTCTCATTCACAAAGATCTCAATACTTAGCATATAGCTCTCTTGGACAAGATTCGGAGGAGCTCTCATTCATTGATTAGAGGCTCTTCCAAGTAATAGACGCGTAGAATTTGTCCTTTTAGTCTTATGTCCAAGAGATTAGAAAGCTTAAGAGATTCTCTTCGATCCTCAGTTCTCACTTGGGATCTCCTTTGGATAATACTAGTTCGTTCTATTAACAAAAAGAACGAAGATAGTAAAATTTTCCATTCTCTCCTTGCCTCGGCAAGGAAAGAATGGAGTAGAGAATTTTCTGTATAGGAATACTGTATGGTCGAGTCATATGCGCATACCGTAATTACTCTATGGTTGCCAACTGAATTCCCTGTGTTCTTCCAGGGATTTCCTAGGTAAGGATTACACTTAAAGGATTTCTTATGACAACACCGACTCAGCTTCTGTACAGGCGGTCCCCGGGTTACGACGGGGGTTCCGTTCTTAAGACGCGTCGTAACCCGAAAATCGTCGTAAGCCGGAACGACGTTCTTGAAAACATGTCCACAGGGAAAATTTCACTACTAATTTGCAATTTTTCTTAGGGCTTATCTCTAAAATTATCACTAATTTACTTTTTTCATGTGCAACACTGTGTATTCACAAATTACTGTATATTTTCATTAAAATACAAGAGAGAGAGAGAGAAAAAAAAAATAACTCCTTACGGTTTCAATAGATTGAAATGAGTCTGTAGGCAACTTTTTCCCCCTCCCATAAACACATATATTTCTCCAGAGAAGAGAGAAAAAGAGGACTGTGCAATTATGTTTGTCTGTCTATCAATTCTTTTGCTGAGAGCGAGAGAGATAAAAGGAAGAAATAGAAACACCAAATGTATGACAAGTATCTTGTGGAGAGAGAGAGAGAGAGAGAGAGAGAGAGAGAGAGAGAGAGAGAGAGTTGTCCTCACAGTATTTAAAAGAGAGAAATGGAATGATTATTGTATTTAAAATACTCAGATATGAATTTTGTACTTACAGTTAATAAGTATTATTATTGGAAAATATTAATGATAAACTTATTACATACATGTCCATGAAAATGATCTCATCTCAGTAAGAGAGAGAGAGAGAGAGAGAGAGAGAGAGAGAGAGAGAGAGAGAGAGAGAATTACATAAAACCATTAAATTCGTTGCCCATTGTATGGCATTAAGCTCCGAGTGTCACTCGAGTTGAGTTAGGGAAATTGATACAGAAAAAGACAAAGGGTAAGAATTTCTTTTGAAATTAGTTATCGTATTATTACTACTTCTATTATTATTATTATTATTATTATCATTATTATTATTATTATTATTATTATTATTTGAAAATATAATAAAACACATGCATCTTACCCATAAAAATTAAACTTCCTCATCTCAGTAAGAAAGAGGAATTATCCTTACAAGTGAAATGGAAAGTCATTTTCATCTCTTTAAAATACGACCATTATGAATTTTGTAATTAAAGTTTTATTATTATTATTATTATTATTATTATTATTATTAAATAACTGAAATTATCAATAAACATTTTACATACTAGTACCATAAAAATTCTTTCATCTCGGTAAAAGAGAGAGAGAGAGAGAGAGTGTTTATCTCTCTCTGTTCTCTCAAAAAATACTTATAACGCTTCCAGCGAAAGAGAGGGATTGAGTTACCACAATGACACATTATTATCTTGTGTGGCAAAAGAGAGAGAGAGAGAGAGAGAGAGAGAGAGAGAGAGAGAGAGAGAGAGAGAGAGAGAGAGAGAGAGTTAACCTTAATTAAAAGTGACATGGATAGATTAGTACGTATTGTATTTCTTTAAAATACTATCACATATGAATTTTGTAATTACAGGTTATTATTATTATTATTATTTTATTATTATTATTATTATTATTTGATTTTTAAATTATTGATTATTATTGAAAGATTAATTTACAAAACCAAATAGTACGAAAGCACATAAAAAATCTCGAGTCTCAGTAAATGAGAGAGAGAGGAGGGGAAGGGAGGAGGAGGAAGAAAGAGAGGGAGAGAGACGAGAGAGAGAGAGGAGGAAGAAGGGGGGGGGGGAGGGGGGGGGGGGGAAATTTCAGGACCACGTCATTGCAACACTGCAGCTCTTCCCCCAACTCTTCCCCCAACTCTTCCCCCTCGGGCTGTCACAGAACTTGATATATCTGACAGTTTTAGTACCTGCATCTGAGGAAAAGGTTACAGAGAAGACTGGGATTTCCTTCATTCTTCCATAATTTTTTAAATATAAGCTAAAATCTTACTAATTCACTATGGTATTTTCTTTATTGAATTGATATTATTGCTGTATAAATTAATATTAATATTTGAAAATGAAAAATAGTAAATCATTTCTTTATCATACAAAAAAACATACATCTTTGTAGTAGAGAGAGAGAGAGAGAGAGAGAGAGAGAGAGAGAAGAGAGAGAATTATTATTTTATGGAGATACCGAGTTACTGACATGCTATAATGAAACATTGTAATGTAATATTAAACAAAGAAGAATTCTAAAAATACATATGTATTTGTTGGCTTCATGATTGCAGTCTGATTAATTTTATATTTTATGAAATGTATTTAGTCATGAAAATAAACATCAAAATACACTAATTAGTGATTATTTTCATCAGAAAATACAGAGAGAGAGAGAGAGAGAGAGAGAGAGAGAGAGAAAACTGTGCTAAACTATAAAGGATTCTTATCATAGTTTGTGTTTTTTAAAAGCGTTGTAAACTCGGAGCGTCGGAAGCGTCAGCGTCGTAACCTCGGAACAAGCGTCGTAACCCAGGGCGGATTTTTCAATTAATATTTAAGAAAAAGCGTCGTAACCTCGGAACGTCGTAAGCCGGACCCGTCGTAACCCGGGGACCGCCTGTATTTAAAGAAGGATGTTTCGCTTAAATATGCATTATTATTGAAAATCTTCTTTAAAGCTTGAGAATAATTTTACCATATTTCCTTCATTGAATGGAATAACTGGCAACTCAGGAAGAATGTACTGAGACAGCAAGAGAAGACTGCTGTCTCTGTAAGCCAATACAGTACCATCTGGTTCTCGGTCATAGTCGGTTGGTTACATCTCTCTCTCCTTCGACATTGACTGACAGTACGTTTCTCTCCCTTACAATCACGGACTTAGCCTCGAATTGAGGGGATTTGTAGGCAAGCATGAATAACATTGTCTGAGTTTTTCCTAAGAAGCTTTCAATAGAAAGATCTCTTACAACCTTTCAATGCTGTTTACCGCAATGTAACAGAATTATAGATTATTCTACCGAGGTAGAGCACTATATTATATAATGCTTTCATGCCTACGAAAGCATAGCCTTATTAGAGAACGGAGCATGCTCAGTGAGGAGATGGATGAGTCTAATGGAAACCGTTTTCTTCGTGGCAGAAGTTTGGTTCCCTGAATGGACTATATTACGACTATAGAGTTTTTTCCTACCAAGAAACGGAAATAACATATAAGATGGCGCCGGGTACCATGACAGAGGTACAGATGTTCTGGCACATAGTCTAAAAGAATTGCAAGCATTTTAGTGGACTTGATATTTTCTCGATATAGTCGAGGTTGTTAACCCAAAGGCGTTTCAGTAGCCTCTCTGACAGCAGGCTAAGTAAAGTCACGATTTCGTTCCCTTGATTTCGTTCACCCCGTCTAATTGAAAGGGGGTTCGATCCCAGGGAAGGACGAAAGGATTTTTTAAAATCAATTAGGCCCATTCCACAGCTCTCTCATATCTCAAGGAGAACCGGGAATCTCTTTTTCGCCACTGTTCGCATTAACAAGAGAGAACCTGTTTGGAACAGACACGGAACGTAACGATCCTTAAGAGGTTCGCTGCACAAGGTTGCACGTCCGTGAGAATCTTTTCGATAATAACTATTTACGTCTGGAAAGAGAGTTGTGGAAACTTGCGATATGTCTTCCTCATACATCTCTTCGCAATGTTGAAGACGAAGAAGCTTCCTCTAGAATGCTTCCTTATTCTCAAAACCAAGAAAGGTAGCAATATACGCCATCCAGTTTGAAAGGGGAATAAACATTAGTCTTTTTTCCCCAATATAATTATATATATATATATATATATATATATATATATATATATATATATATATATATATATATATATATAAATTCTTAACAGATATTTTAAGATAATTAATGGAGTCAGAGGAAGAGAGGATGATGCTTTTTGCCCCATGTTGGCCTTCGAGAGGTTGGATTCACGGAGGTCACGTTCTTGTCACAGCATGTTTCGGAAGGCTTTTCCAAGAGTCTGGATATTCTATCAGTATCTATTATTCTATCAGTATCTATTATGGACCTTAACAACCTCTCCACTCTGAGTCCGTCTACGTGCAGACTGACCGGAAGTGGACATGAATGAGAGGTTTTTTTCAAGGTAAATGACATGAGTCATAGCCAAGAAATAGAATTGCTGCAGATCGGTGGCTAGATGAATGAGGAAACTGGCCTCTTCGATACCTCTGTGAACCTCATAGCGGTTTTTCTTCCCTTTCAGAGGGAGGAATCACCTCTGTATATATCTGCTATCAAAGAACGCAGTAAAAGGCTATACTCTGTCTCTACAAGGGGAATTAGAGATAGCAGAGGATTAAGATCTTCGGGATCTTATACAATACCTCAATACGACAAGAGTAGGATATCATGTACTTCGAATGGGATCTTTTCGTGGCCACAGATTCCATTTTCCGACAAGATGGAACTGCTCCTCATCAAACTTCTTTAAGAAATTTTATGAAGGAATTCTTTGTTTCTCTGGGCCCTAAACTACCAAGAAGACAAAAGACAAGTGAATTTTTTTTGGTGCATTGGAATCTCGCATCAGATTCAATGGAGACTCGGCAATGGGTTCTTGCCAGCATAGTATGTCTGGCAAAAGAACTAAAACCCTCTATTCCTGACTCAACGCTTTCAGATAGTTTTCTCGTTGTCCAGACAGGGTACTTACATTTTCATCTACAGAAGAAGAGATGGTTTAAACGTTTGCCTACAGAGTCTTTGGGGTGTGATGAGGGCTCGAAATGCTTCCCAGAAGGTATTCAGAGGGATATAATAAAAGCTAAGAAATCAGGGGTCCGCCCAATTTCAGCTCGGAGTCTCCTTCGACTTCCAGGCTCCTTCCCTTCCTTTTGGGCAGAGGGAGGGAATTATTCTGCAACGAGAAACTTCATCAACATGTAAGAAGAGATCTTGTTAGCAATGGAAGTACTCATGAAGGATCCTCTTCGGAGGAAGACTCTTCTCTCTCGTACTGTTAGATATCCTATCGTCTACTGGATGTAACTGACTACAATCACCGTACCGTCCCCTGGGCTAGGAGGCCTGCCAAAAGCTCAAACGTGGAAGAAGTCTTTTATTGCCACCCTTCTCCAGTCTCCTAATGAAACTATGGGGTTGTTCAGGACTTTCGGACAGAGTAGCGCCAGCCAGGCGACCAAATGCCAAAACAGGCGAAAAAACGCCAGAGGCAGACAGTTCGAAGGGACACTGTCATTGTCTGATGCGGAGAAGGAGAGGGCCTCCAACCTGGCGCATAGATGGACATCGCCAAACAGCCTCGAGACTCTACCAAGCTCGAAGCTCCAGCAAGTGGGGAGGAGCCAGCCAGGCGCCAGGCACCAAAAAAGCGCCAGCCAAGCACAGTGCGCCAGAAGCGCCAGCCTGGCGCAATGCGCCAAAAGCTCCATAAGAACTAGCCTGGCGCAATGCGCCAGAGCGCCAGCCTGGCGCAATGCGAAGGAAGAGCTAGAAGTGCCAGACAGGCGCGAGGCGCCAGACAGGCTTCAGGCTTCATCCAGAAGAGATCCATGTCAAAGAACACCCTGGTCTTCTTTGAGACAAGTGTGATCTCTAAAGCACTTCATAAGTGACTTGATGATTCCTTCAAACAGCTGAGAATTAAAGCGCATGAAGTGCGAGCTTTTGCGAATTCTTGTTCTTTCCATAACAATATGTCATAAAGGACATATTAGCTGTCACATACGGGAGATGCAACTCTGTGTTGACTTCCCCATTACACGAAGGATGTCAAGTTAACCTAGAGATCCTTCTCTCTTGGTTTATACGTTTCTGCGGATACGTTTGCTGGTGAAGGACCGACACTGATCCTTAACTAGTGAGTTAATTTTATTTAACGTAGTGTTTTTTCTTGGGGTTGTTTGAAAGGAGTTTGGGGATAACTCTTTTCAAATTAAGCACTAACCCTCGTGTTAGGATCAGGTGATCGGGATCGGTGTTGTGCTCCTTAATTATGCCACTAGGCATAGGTGTATTGTCATATAAGTGGATAAGACCCCATTGACAAAGGCCATTAGGTTCTGTTGAGTAAGTGGATAAGACCCCATTGACAGACCTACAAGAACTCTTAGCCATAGGTCACATCCTCGCTGAGGCTCTTGAGACGGAGTAGACTCCTAAGCAATAGCTAGGTAGTCAACCCTCCGTCTAAACAGATAGGAACCAAGGTTTTATTTATTTATTACCTACAACGTATGTTGTTTACCTGTCTACTCAGTATTTAGCTGTCTCTTACCCACCACCGAGGGTGCCAATCAGCTAAGTATATATCTGGCAGGTAAGTTGAATGTATAAAAATGATATTGTTATGATACAATAAAGTTTTATACATACTTACCTGCAGATATATACGATTAATGGCCCACCCAGCCTCCCCGCAGGAGACAGGTGGTAGAGAGAAAAATTCTGATAGAAAACGGGAATGGTTCCTATTCCTGCCACCCAGCGGCGGGACGGTAGATCACCTGACCTACCTGTAGCGTGTGCCGCGAAATTTGAATTTCTGTCGGGACGACGGAGTCTAAAGCTAAGTATAT
Organism: Macrobrachium nipponense; assembly: GCF_015104395.2. NCBI lineage: Eukaryota > Metazoa > Arthropoda > Malacostraca > Decapoda > Palaemonidae > Macrobrachium > Macrobrachium nipponense. Next base: position 35,568,937 of record NC_061102.1, on the reverse strand, counting down.
ATCTGCAGGTAAGTATGTATAAAACTTTATTGTATCATAACAATATCATTTTTCTCTATATGAAGAGTTTTTAAGTTGAAAATTGATGTAAATTAGTGAACTAGACTTGTACTTAGGAAGCAGACCCTCTCTCAAGCATACTTTATTAAAAGTAATGGCTACTTCAGCAGCGTTACACTTGTAGAGATTCTTCTCTATTTTACGAATAGTGGCTTTTTCCGTGCTTCTTAAACAGGCTAGTAGAGCACCTATAGAGTTCATGATCAAATACAGTGTCAAAATAGGTGTATATATTTGAATTTTACAGATAAACTATGATACCATAGTCATCAAAGTCATTAACGATTTTCTCTCCTCTCTCTCTCTCTCTTCTCTCCTCTTTCTTCTCTCTCTCTCTCTCTCTCTCTCTCGTCTCTCTCTCTCTCTCTCTCTCTCTCTCTCTCTCTCTCTCTCTCTCTCTCTCTCTCTCTTAAAGCGAGCTTTCGTCTGGAGCTGCCAGACATCCTCGGGCTGGGAAGCTGAGGGTGGATTGGTCTCAGTGTGGTGTCCGTCCTCCTTATATTTGGGGTTGACAGCAGGGCCCTGCCCCATGCTGATCTCCTATTGGCTGGTGGCGGTGAGTCTTCATTTTCATTGGTGGCTTGAGCCAGGTCTCAAACCACTTTCTCCAAGTCAGTGGTTGTGATGCTGCAGATCCTGCATACGTCTAGACATTCCCGATGCAGCCGTGTGGTAACATTGGTGGGCATTGCGCTACACTGTGGGACGTCACGGCTAATATGATGTCCATCGGCTGCCGGAGTACCTAGTTCGGGGGCGTTTTCTTCTGTGGAGTTGTCGTGATCGGTGGTTTCATTGTTGGTGGCAGGTCTTATCATACTCGTAGGGAGGAGAAATTCTTCCTGAGTTGTATTCAGTGAAGGTTTTATTTGCTGGATGAGAAGCGCCTTTAGCAGGCGCAACCGACAGGCATCAGGGGCCTTCCCGATGACGATGATCTTCATGTTCTGTATGATGACATCCCGGGAGATGGCCTCTTGATGTTTGGTGCAGGTGGTGGTTCTTGATAGACCCCCTATTGGGCATGGCATGAGAGTCTCTTTGACAGTCACATGGTAGTCATACCTACGTAGGCGCCACTGCATTCACGGACTGGGCATGTATACTGGTACACTACTACATGCGTCTGCTTCAGGGGGTCTCTTACCTATGGAGAGGGGTTATTTTTCATAATAAGGTTGCACGTCCTCCGATTCTGGTAATATATGATTAAGTCGATATTCTTGGTGTTGTCGGTCAGGGATACGTTTTCAGAAATAATTTTCTAAATGGAGTCCTCTTCTTCACGGTAATGGGAACTCGTGAAGGCTTTGTAGTACAGCTTGATATTATCCTTGGGGCGGGGACAACACCAAGAATATCGACTTAAATCATATATTTCCAGAATTGGAGGACGCGCAACCTTATTATGAAAAATAACCCCTCTCCACAGGTACGAGACCCCTGAAGCAGCACATGTAGTAGTGTACCAGTATCCATGCCCAGTCCGCGAATGCAGCGGCGCCTACGTAGGTATGACTACCATGTGCCTGTCGAAGAGACTCTCATGCCACACCCAATAGGGGCTATCAAAGAACCATGCCCGCACCAAACATCAAGAGGCCATCTCCCGGGATGTCATCATACAGAACATGAAGATCATCGGGAAGGCCCCTGATGCCTGTCGGTTGTGCCCGCTGAAGGCTCTTCTCATCCAGGCAAATAAAACCTACAACTGAATACGAGTCAGGCTCTCACTACCAGTACCATTTCTCCAGGGGCTGTGCGGTCTTCCTTACTGATTAATTTATTCGAGTACCCGTTATTCACAAGTACTTGGGAGGCGCAGTTGAGTTCTTGGTGAGCGTCCTGGCAGGTCGAGCAGTGGAGAGGGCTTTCCTGACAAAGGCCCTGATGGTGGTGCTTTTGAATCTGGTGGGCACTCGCTGTCACTGTTGAGCTAAGTCCTAGATTGGTCTTCTTTGTGTAGACGGAAGTACGGAGACCGTCTTCCGTCTTGCTTACAAGGACATTGAGGAAGGGGAGCCGATCGGCGGAGCTGTGTTCAACTGTGTAATTCAGTACACTGCCACTGCTGAAATGTGTGACGGAGGGCTTCTTACCTCATCCTCGGCGTTCGACTTGCACAAAGAATGTCATCAATATAACGTCCATATCTGTGGGGTTGCTGCATCCTGGCGAGACCTGTTCCTCCACAGTGCCCATATAAAAGTTAGCGAAGAGAACCCCTAGTGGGGAGCCCATCACCACACCGTCCTTGTGACGGAACATCTGGCCATGGTGGGTGGAGAAAGGAGCCTTCTTCATGCAGATCTCCAGCAGCGTATGGAGCGAGGCTTGGGGTATGTTGAGGGGCGCTGTCGACTGATTCCTGTAGACACGATCAAGGATTATTCTATGGTTTTGTTTGACAGGCACGTTCGTAAAATAGGGACTCCACGTCCAGCGAGGCGATAATCCTGGTGCCAGGTGCATCCTTGATTGCTTCTAAGAATTCTGCTAAAGACTGCAGGCTGTACCAACTTGGAACGTAAGGGGTCAAAATTTGGTTGAGGCGTTTAGCCAAGGCATACGTAGGGCCAGACGCCTGCCCCTACGTATGCCTTGGCTAAACGCCTTAACCAAATTTTGACTCCTTACGTCGTGAGTCGGTACAGCCTGCAGTCTTCGGCAGAATTCTTAGAAGCCATGAAGGACGCCCCTGGCCCCGGGATTATTGCCTCGCTGGATGTGGACTCCCTATTTACGAACGCGCCTGTCGACGAAACCATAGATATGAATCCCTGATCGTGTCTTACAGGAAATCAGTCGACAGCTACCCCTCAACATACCCGAACGCCTCACTCCGTATACGCTGCTGGAGATCTGCATGAAGGAGGCCCCTTTCTCCACCCACCGTGGCCAGATGTTCCGCCAGAAGGACAGCGTGGAAATGGGCTCCCCACTGGGGGTCCTCTTCCCAAGAGTTTCCGGTTTTGATTTTGAAATAATTAGTGGTATTGTTTCCCAGCAACATCACAGCATTTGCATTATCACTGAACAAGAGGGTTTTCCTACCTCCCATTTTGGTTACAATGCAGATGCTTGAGTGTATCTTTTGTGCACTCGATGGTTCTAGCTGAACACATTCCATCATGGAATGCACTGGCAGAATACTGCTCTCTCTCTCCGAGATTGTGTTCATTTTAGTATTGTTTCTCCTCTGTCGAGGATTAACTACCAATTCAAATCCCTGCCTGCCAATCATAGACTTAGGTCTCAGGTTGGCTCAGAATTCTTGCATAAGGCCAGTGTCTCGTGCTCCACATTTGCCGTTGTGAGAATTTTCAGACAGAGATATATCTCATTAGACCTTTATCATCTTTCTGTTTACCCCAAAGTATAACAGAAGTCTGTAGCCTAGTCTTATGTTCCATCGCACCTGCCCCATCGGCCACTGCGTTGACACAGAATGATTTTCTTCAGACAAATTGAGTTTTGTCTTCTAATATACTTTTTCTGATTCATAAGGTGTTCAATTATTCTTTGTTCACCCCAAATTGAAAACGAATAACTGAAGACTTCGCCTGTTCCCTGCCTGACTAGCTCTGCTTCCAAAGTAAATAGAAAATTCCTCCCTGATCCAACCCACAAGAAGCGGTTCTTCAGGCAGTGCAATCCTTGTGTTTACAGAAAGACTCCCTGCCTTCATTTTTAGCTCCAACTTTCTTGCCGAACAACAATGAAATAGCAGAATAACTTTTTCAGTCCTCTGTAAAACAGCAAGGATTAGAGCCGTCTTCACTGGTTGTTGTCATTGATGGGACTTTTTCTATGATCAGAATTGTGAGAGTTTGCTTCTCTCAATTCAACTATGAAGACGTAGGGCGCGCACACCTCTTAGTCATTCACTAAGTACCGTAGTATTTTTTCTCCTTGGTTGGGATTCAACTACTGATGAGAAACATTTGTCTTGCCATCACAGGGACCTCAGTCTCTAGAAGGCATTTGACTCTCGTCTAATGTGCACATGCCTCACGAAAATCATCATCTCATCTCTCAGCATCATTGCCAAACAAGATAAACAATTTGCATGGTTCATTCTCAACATCACCCTTCAAAAGGCGGTTGTCATGTTGTGACTATGAATCGGAGACTCAAATCCCCTGCATTTGGTCTTTGTATTGGTTGATCCAGATCAGTAATTACTTGTCTATATTGGTGTGTTGTCGATACCTTTCTCCACTGCTGACTTCTAATGCAGAAGTGTCTATGACACATCTTCCTCCGAGGTCTTATGAGATCTTTGAGAAACTCCTCTGCTGTTTGATACCTCCACGTTTTCGCTCTCTCAGAGAGCAAGCAGTGGCCAGTGGATGGATAGGCTGCATTTCATCACCGAGAAATATGACAGAACGGAAGATAGATGCAGTCTCATTACAACCACATTTATATCTTTCTTTCCTCCAGGTCTGCCCACAGGTCTTTGGAACCTCTTTTCCTAAGAACCTGTTTGGTGGATGCTCATGGATTGTGTTTGCTTACTTGGGCTCCTTCAAGAGGACAAGTTGCATCTTGCCTATGGAGTGCGGTTGTAGAGGTAAGAAGGATACGAGAGTTGTGGGTACTGGGGGCCTCCTCCACCTTCCCCTCTTCATCTTCTACTCCTCTGCCTGCAGGTTGTGGATAGGACTCGAAATTACACTAGCTGGTCGAGTGATTGATACGGTAAGCTTGCACGTCGAGTTCCTTTCTATTTTTCTTATCAGAATCATAGAAGCAATCTCGCTCCTTCCTCTAGCAAAGGGAGGAAGGAGACTGGCAATAATGCAAACCCTTCCCAGAACTTTGATTAATGCCTCCAACTCTAAATATTCTTCCCAACCCTTTATCGACTTTTGATCATGCAGCTCCTATACTCCGAACAAGTTGTCAGAGGCAGGACACTACTCACTCTTACGGACCAGGAGGAATAGCCCATGTGTGCAGAATTTTCAGTCCAGTTCTAGCAGGCTCCACTCACATTCCCTCCCACCAATCGGTGAATCTTCCATGTAAATGTAAAGGACCCGAGGGTTTGTTTATACTATATCATGTAGGAACAAATCACAAATTTTGAAAGTAAATTGGATTTTTCCTAATTATACAAACCTGAGGTCCTTTACATTAATGTCCACCTCATGCCACCCCTCAATCTGAAACCAGGGCCGATAGGCAAAATGGAGTGTTTACATCCGGGCAGACGGGCCTACCCACCTACCAGATGTAGTTAATGCCTAACCAACCACCTTGTTGAAGAATTTAATGGCCATATTCCAGCCTCTGCTGAAAGTAATTCCTTAAGTAAAGGACCTCAGATTTGTATAGTTAGGAAAAATACGATTTACTTTCAAAAATTGTGATATTTTAGTGATAAAAATGTTTTAATTTTTTTCTAATCCAGCTAATTTTTACTAATTGATATAATTACTAGGCATTTTGTGCCGTTTATTTTTCATTCATTTTCTGCTAGTATTAAAAAATAATATGGTAATTTTAATTTCTTTCAAAATATACTCAACTCGTGTCTTCATGCCATGTTTAGTGGTGGTTATTTTTTTTACTGTGTATTTAATGAAAAGGTCCTGAGAACATCTTGGGTTTATATGTTTATCTGTTAATTTTTTCATTTAGAATGTTTTATTAAATATTTAGAGGATTTTCCAGGAAAAGTGGTTAGACCTTCTCAGATACTACAATTTAGATATAGAGTTTGAGCAACAATCTTCTGGAACTTATTTCTCTATGCTATATATAGTGGACCCCCGTATTCGCGTTCTCCAGATTCACGACTCACTCATTCGCGGATTTTTCTGTGGAAACTATCTAGAAATTATTTGTGGGAGGACTCACTCATTTCCAGGTTTTTCCATTGATGAATATTCACTAAGTAGTGTATTTGATGTTATTTTCATGACTAAATTACATTTTTATAATACAAAAGTGGGATTTACTAATTTTTCAAAAATATTAATACTTTGAATTAATACTCTACTATTAAGTTTAATGAGGTTAAATGATATTAAATGCTAGAAATAATAATTCTCTCTCTCTCTCTCTCTCTCTCTCTCTCTCTCTCTCTCTCTCTCTCTCTCTCTCTCTCTCTCTCTCTCTCTCTCTCTTTATCTCTTACTGTTACTGAGGTGTATGTTTTTTTTATGGCAGATAAATTATTTAATAATTTTTAAATAATGTTAACCCTTTACTGCCGACTGGACGTATTTTACGTCGACATTTTTTGTCTCTCGTGTGCCGACTGGACGTATTTTACGTCGACTTACAAAAGTTTTTTTAAAAATTCGCAGAAAAATACTTATAGGCCTACCAGCCTAAAACTTTTGAATCACACGCCTTGGGGGATGCTGGGAGTTCACGGATCAAGGTGTTGTTTTGTTTACAATCGTTACGCAGGCGCGCAAGCGCGAATTTCTTTCTTGCCGTACTAAAAAGTATCTGTGACACATCTCGGAAATTATTTCGTCACTGACATAATTTTTGTACCATTGTAAATTAGCCGTTACATGAAGTATTATATATGAAAATGTGTGCATTTTTATGTAGAATACAACAATAAAATACTCATGATTGTAGCTTTTATCAGTTTTGAGATATTTTCATATAAATAACGATAATTGCCAAAATTTCAACCTTTGGTCAACTTTGACTCTACCGAAATGTCGAAAACAAAAAACAAAAAAAAACGCAATTGTAAGCTAAAAACTCTTATATTTTTTTTTAGTAATATTCAATCATTTACTTAATTTTGCAACTAATTGGAAGTCTCTAGCACATATTTCGATTTATGGTAAATTTATGAAAAAAACTTTTTCCTTACCGCTCCCCCGCGGTTAAGGGTTAACTCTTCAAAAAAAATCATACATGCGATTGTGGTAATGTTTGCACCATTTTAAAATTAGCCGTTATATAAAGTTTTATATATGGAAATGTGTGCAATTTCATGCACAATACAACTAAAAACAATCCATGGTTGTAGCTTTTATCAGTTTTGAGATATTTTAATATAAATAACGATAATTGCCAAAATTTCAACCTTCGGTCAACTTTGACTCTACCGAAATGGTCAAAAATTGCAATTGTAAGCTAAAACGCTTATATTCTAGTAATATTCAAGCATTTACCTTCATTTTGCAACAAATTGGAAGTCTCTAGCACAATATTTCGATTTATGGTGAATTTATGAAAAAAATAGCATTTTCTTTACGTCCGCGCGGTAACTCTTCCGAAAAAATCATATGTGCGATTGTGATAATGTTTGCACCATTTTAAATTAGCCGTTACATAAAGTTTTATATATGAAAATGTGCGCAATTTCATGTAAAATACAACAAAAAATAATTGAAGGTTGTAGCTTTTCTCATTTTTGAAATATTTGCATATAAATCACGATAAATAGAAAAAAAACCATGTTCGGTCAACTTTGACTCTACCGAAATGGTCGTAAAACGCAATTGTAAGCTAAAACTCTTACAGTCTAGTAATATTCAGTCATTTATCTTCATCTTGAAACAAATTCGAAGTCTCTAGCAAAATATTTAGATTTATGGTGAATTTAAAAAAAAATCTTTCCTTCCCTCCGCGTGCGGATTCTCTGCCACAAATCTCCAAAATGCGTACGTCCCATTCTCGGAATATTTGCTCCGTTTCATATTAGGCATTTCATAGAGTTTTATATATGAAAATGTGCGCAATTTTATGTAGAATAAAATGAAAAATATTTGAAAGTTGTATCTTTTCTTATTTCCGAAATAATTGCATATAAAAATATATATATAAAAAATTAGACATTCGGTCAACTTTAACTCGTCAGATATGGTCAAAAACTGCAATTGTAAGCTAATACTCTTACAGTATAGTAATATTCAATCATTTGTCTTCATTTTGAAAGAAATTGGAAGTCTCTAGGATAATATTTAGATTTATGGTGAATTTTTGAAAAAAATAATTGTTTACGTCCGCACGTTACAAATTCATGCATTATTTTGTGATAATAAATTTTCTTCTGTTGCTTGCTTTTATTGTTTTTACAATGTGTTATATACCAAAGATTGCAATTTAGTGTACATTACAACGAAAAAAAAGTAACTTGTTACCTTTAACCTTTTTGCGCACAGTGCGATTTGAATACAATTATATATGAAATTTTGCGCTATCATATATCGCATTATTTATATATGATAATGATAATTTTTTTCATTTCTGATGGTTGCATACTAAACTTCAGCCAATGACAAAAAAAGGAGCCAAAAATGAACTCTTAATCTTGAAAACTAAGCGCGCTGTGATTTTTTGAAAAAAATATTTTTTCCGCTTCTGCGCTCACTCTGAAACACCTCCGGCACACGGGAGACAATTTTTTTTACCACTTCGGCGTTTAAGGGTTAATGTAAACAGCAGTAATATCAATTCATTAAAGTAAATATACTAATTTTCAAATATTAGTAAGACTAAATGATAATAATATAATAAAAATAATAATGTACACTATTATTATAATATTTATGCATTTCTATAGTAAGTTAATTAAAAAAATTAAGTAAAAAAAATTCTATTCCTCATTTTCTGAAGCAGGGGGAAGGGTGGAACCTGGTCAAAAATGTCACATTATTTGATAAAAAGTGACCACGGGTCCAAGTGAGTTTCTGTTTCTTCCTTCTTTTATCTCTCTCTCTCTCTCTCTCTTTTGATAGATAGATAGATAGACAGATAGATAGTAGAAAAATAGATACTTTGTTTAGCCCTCTCTTTCTTCTCTCTGGAAAAGATATAAGTATGTATGGGGGTGTGGGGGGGGGGGGGGGGAAAGGGGGGGGGGGGGGGAAGAAGTGTTGTTTGTAGAAGTTCATTTCAATCTTTTGATATTGTAAGGGTTATTTTCTTTTCTCTCTCGTCTCTCTCGTCTCAATCATCTTCTCTCTCTTCTCTCTCGATCAGTCACCTCGTCTCTCCGCTCTCTCTCTCTGCTTAGTTGGCTTGTACATATATACATATTTCTAATGTAAAAATGTCTAAGATGACTTTGAAATGATATTAATATCATTTTAAAGGTTTATTTGATGTAGGATGATACTTTAAGTATACATTTGGTATTTGAAAATTTCAAGATAGTGGGCAGTTGTAAGGTTCTAAGTATTTGCGGATTCTAACTATTCGTAGGATGGGTCTGGTACGCATTCCTTGCAAATACAGGGGATCCTCTGTATACAGTCAAACCTCGGATTTTATATGCCCTGGTTTTTGTACAATTTAGTCTTCATTGACTTTTTCAAACAGAATTTTGACTCTGGTTTCATACATTTCTCGTGAATTCGTACACCCGGAAATGCTCCTTCCAGGGCCCACCTCGTGAATAGGCTCATACTGTGCGCCCAAACAAAACATCCTATGTTCTCTTGTGACCCATTCTGTTTTTGTGTTATTTTTTTTATGTTTTATGCACTTTTATATTCAAGTGCAACTGCTAAATAAGCCATCAGGGTGCCAAAGAAAATTCCAAGTGCCAGCCCTTCTGTAAAATAGGCAAGAAACACCATAGAATTTAAGATAGAACTCGTAGCAAAGTGTAAAATGTTGGAGGCGGTAATTTGGGGCAGATAACAGAAAAATCCTGCAAATGATGATACAAGCATCAAATTTTGGCACAAATTTGATGCTTGTATCAAATTTGATACTAATCAAATCTGCCCAATTGGCCAATTAAAAATCCAAGATGGTGGCTATTTTCAAGATGGCCGTCAAATTAACCACCCGAAGTAGGTGTTTTGCTTAGAAATGTTTGTAGTTGTCTGATTTGCATGATCTAAGTTTGGATTCCTTTGTTTGAAACTTGCTGAACTTTCCTGTTTAAAAAACACTCTGAGACACATTTCTCAAGATGACCACCAAGATGTGTTTTGTCTTTCTTTACATAAGTTTTGTCCCAGCTAATACATTTTCAAAGTTATGCCTATTGTGCTGCTGTTTCTCGATTTACTACTGTTCACATATGTGGCTCACATTCATCACTATGATTTCCTGTTTGGATGCTGGAAATGGACACACTTGTACCGTATAAAGAAGTTTCAACTGTGGTTGTAGTTGGATTATGATCTATGTTGTCAACTGCTCCAGTTGTGAACAAATTCTTTCTCAAGACTGGGGGACAGATTACTCCCTCTTCCACATACTGTGCAACAACTGCTTCTCCTTACTGTGCCGAGATTTTTAGGACTCGGTCATATGATATGCTGAACCCATCTCATGGAGCATTTCAATTATTTGTCTTCCTCGTCTTGGCAAACACATACACGCCCATGTAGACTGCAAAATGTAGCTCCCGGTCCTTGGAATGCCTGTGGACATCCGTTTCTTCCTTGTATTTGGCGAAGCAGTTGTACTGTGGAAGTTATGATGTAGCAGTCTGATTTCGACGCTCCATGATGGAGTTGGGACTTGATGTCTGCACCATGTTCGATCATACATACAAACTGAAGCAGTGATGTTGGCACAGCCTGCTCTAAGTCTTTGTCATGAAAATAGCTGCTGAAATTCGACTTCTGACGGAGCATGTCTTGTCTATTATCCCAGCAGCTTTTGCTAGATGGATCGCTTCACCATAACAGGATGCTTCTGACAGGATTGAACCTACATCAGTTCCAACAGCCAACAGAACTTCTCGTCCTTGGCGATTGGCTTGCAGCTGTGGAATGTGCAAAAGCAGCTGATCCTTGAGTAGGATGAACATCAGGAGAGTCAACACCAAGCTGTTCCAGCCTGTGCTTGTAAAGGTTGGTCAAATCAGCAAGCTTGAAAATCGGTGGCCTCTCACTGTTGGATTTTTTAATGTCAGAATTTCTGGAAATGAAAAAAAGAACAACATACCAGAACAGGAAAGAGACATGGGAAAATCCATTATTATTACCAATATTAAGTGAGGAGAAACACACAAACCATCATAGTGATGAATGCGCAGGGTTTAGTTACGAGTAACTCAAAAAGAAAAATAGAGTACTTAGAAGAACTAACCCAAATTGAAAAGAAAATAGATATAATGAATATAAGTGAAACCTGGTATTCCCAAGAGACTGGGAATGATGATCAAATAAAAGGGTTTCAAACTTATAGATCAGATAGAAAAAATAGGAATCAAGGGGGAACCGCAATATATGGGAAAGACAAAAAACAAGGAAAAATATATGAGAAATATAGTAACTCAGAATGTGAACTAATAGCGGTAGAATTTGAATCTGAAAAATTAATGAACATAGTAATATATAGACCTCCTAATACTAAAGAGTTTGACTTAATAATAGAAAAAATTGGCGATATATGTAGAAATCACAAGGACTGGGACTATTCTCCTATCTGGAGACTTCAACTTTCCTTTCGTAGACTGGAAAGAACGAATAGGAGATTGTGGATGTACTTATACATATAAAAAAGAGAGTAATAGTAGTGCAGAAGATAAGAGGCAATTCGAAAAGCTATTAGATATGCTACTAGAATACAACATTCAACAAATAAATCACCTGCCAACAAGAAAGGAAAATTACTTTAGACCTAGTATTTGTGAACGAGATGAATTATGTTAAAGAAATAATAGTTTATAATGCGAGTATTTCAGACCATAATGTCATAGAATTAACAGTCCATTCTTCAAAGCAAGTGAAAACAGAGATAAGCAAGAAATGAAAAAGTGGGAAGGATATGGAAAAATACAACTTCTACAGTAAAAATATAAAATGGTCAGAAATAAATGAAGAATTAAACAAAGATTGGGATAATATTTTCGTAAGTGATGACATAGAGAAAATAGTGGATAAATATATACCGAAGAAGAAAAGTAAACATCAGTCATGCATACCAAGAGACAGAAGGATCTTGTTCCAGAAAATCAGAAAGTGGAAAAAAAGATCTAGCAAAAAAAAATAAAATGCATGGAAAGTTTATAGAACTAAAAAGTAAGATAGAAAATGCAGAACAAAAGATTATACAATCAAAAGAAAATGAAAAACGGGACTTGGAAGAAAAAACCCTATTAAATATCGAGCAAAATCCCAAACTATTATACTCATATGCGAAGAAGATGAATAAAAGAAGAATAGAAATAGGCCCTCTAAGAATTGAAGGGAGATTAACGAATGAAAAAAAGGAAATTTGCAACATATTGGCAGAACGATATAAGAGAGAATTCACCCCTAGAATAGATAAATGAATGATAATGATATAGAAGTAAGGGATGAAAATAGTGGAAATATTTAGCTGACATAGATATTAATGAAGCTATATTGTGCAGGCTATTAATGAAATTAAAAATGGAGCTGCTGCAGGGCCTGATGGAATTCCTGCTATTTTGTTAAAGAAAGTAGTTCATTCTATCGCAAAGCCACTTGCAATATTGTTAAGACAAAGTGTAGATACAGGCAAGATTTATGATGAGCACAAATTAGCATATATTACCCCTACTTTCAAAAGTGGATCAAGACTAGAGGCAAGTAATTATAGGCCTGTGAGTCTAACATCACATATTATGGAAAGTGTATGACAAAGGGTCAATGAAGCAAACAAAAATAGTATGAAACATTTAATAAAAAATAATTTGTTTAATAAAGGACAACATGTTTCGTACCCGGAAAAAGTACACAAACCCAACTGTTAGTCCACCGTGAGAACATATTCAAAAATATGAAAAGCGGAAATGAAACAGATGTGGTTTATTTAGACTTTGCAAAAGCTTTTGATAAAGTAGACCATAATATATTAGCGAAGAAAATTAGAAAACACAATATCGTGGATAAAGTAGGAAGATGGTTAAAAGAATTTTTACACAACAGAAAACAGATAGTTATTGCAAACGACGAGAAATCGGATGAAGCCAAGGTAATATCGGTGTGCCGCAAGGTACGGTGTTAGCTGCAATACTGTTTGTTATTATGATTGAAGACATAGACAATAATGTTAAGGATTCGGTAGTGAGTAGTTTCGGCAGATGACACAAGAATAAGTAGAGAAATTACTTGTGATGAAGATAGGAACGCTCTACAAAGAGACCTTAACAAAGTATATGATTGGGCAGAGGTAAATAGGATGGTATTTAACTCTGATAAATTTGAATCAATAAATTATGGAGACAGAGAAAGAAAGCTATATGCATATAAGGGACCTAATAATGAGACAATCACAAATAAGGAAGCAGTTAAAGACCTTGGTGTGATGATGAATAGGAACATGTTATGCCAATGATCAAATAGCAACTCTGTTGCAAATGAAAGCAAAAAATTGGGAATGTTGTTACGGCACTTCAAAACAAGAAAAGCTGAAACACATATTATGCTTTATAAAACATATGTTCGTAGTCCACTTGAATATTGCAATATGATATGGTACCCACACTATCAAAAGGATATTGCACAAATAGAGAGTGTACAAAGGTCCTTTACAGCTAGAATAGAAGTTAAAGACCTTGACTACTGGGAAAGACTACAATTCTTAAAATTATATAGTCTAGAAAGGAGAAGAGAACGCTACATGATAATTCAGGCATGGAAACAGATAGAAGGAATAGCAGAAAATATCATGGAACTAAAAATATCAGAAAGAGCAAGCAGAGGTAGATTAATAGTGCCCAAAACTATACCAGGAAAAATAAGGAAAGCACACAGAACATTAATCCACTAACGCACCAGCATCGATAATGCAGAGTCTCCTAATTCAATGCGTTGCCTTGAAGCTCATCTGAGGAATATATCAGGAGAGGAGCGTAGATGTGTTTAAGAATAAGCTCGACAAATATCTAAACTGCATCCCAGACCATCCAAGATTGGAAGATGCAAAATATACCGGAAGATGTACTAGCAACTCTCTGGTAGACATTAGAGGTGCCTCACACTGAGGGACCTGGGGCAACCCGAACAAGATGTAAGGTCTGTAAGGTAAGGTAAGGTCTGGCATTTTTCATCTCTCCGATGTAGGTGACTAGTTCAGAGAAAGCAACTGGATATGCATCCTTCCAGTGTTCCTCTGCTTTTTCTTGCTCTCGCACCTTTAGGTATGCCCATTCTCAGTTATACAGTGCCACCAAACAGCTAGTGTGATATTTCACTTCTTGGACTACGACATCTCCTGCACTTAGTTTGGCAAAAAGTTTTGTATCACTGAGTGTTTTGGCACATTCATTTATTCTCCTATTCACTTGCATTGTCATTGCTTCTCTAAGCTCCCCTCCTTCAGTTTTGCAGAAGAAGCATTCATTTGTTTTAGTTTCTTGGAGCTTTCGTGGAATCTTACTTCTACTGTCCTCATCACTAGTACCTACATGACTTGCTCTTTTTTCAGCTAAGTGTAACTTTGTGTTGTTGAACAGAAGCCTGCAACTCTCATGATATTGTGCCTTATTTTTTTCTCAACGTTTCCTCTATCCCAGAACCTTCATCAAGTCTTGCAGGGTCTAGCTTGATTGGTAGCGCATTGAGTGAGTGAAACAGAGGAATATTCTTTGCCAGGTTCATATATCCATCATCCCCTCTTCTAGCAGGATTGGCTTGGGGAGATTTTAGATCTTCTTTCTTAACCTCCTGACATAGGCAACACTTGGTCCAGTCTGTTTTCCATGATCGTCCAGTAGAGTTCGCATCCATGATTATGATGACTTTCAGGGTCGAGGGTTTATCCGTTTACCACCCTGCACATGTAATAGTATAATAGGCCTCTTCTGTCCTGTAATATACAATAGACGCTTTCCTGTATGGGATACAACTAGGTTCTTGCACTGTGCCATACACCTAGTCCGATCGTTCATCTAGTGTCATAAGTCCTGTGCAATCTGTTCACCATCCAGATAACTAAAACCCTGTTATCCTTGGTTCAGCTCTTCCGCGCTGGCACGTCTTCTCCATTCAGGTGCGGCTGCCTAACTGATTTGGAGTTGATTAGGCAGCATTTGGGATAGTAGGTTGTTGCAGTATGATGCCAACATAAATTTCCTACTTAGCTGACACTGGACCCCATGCTGAGTTTCACAGCAGTGATGTCACCAATGTGCCTTGGTAGTGCCTGACAATTACTCCTTCAGTACAGTGCCTTAACCATGTTATAAACTAGAAAATATACATCAGCAGGCTTAAAAACAAAGGAATCCACACTTAGATCATGCAATATGGACAACTACAAATATTTCTAAGCAAAACGTCAACTTCAGGTGGTTATTTTGGCGGCCATCTTGAAAAATGACCGCCATTTTGAATTTTCAATTGGCCAATCCGGAAGATTTGATTAGTATCCCTTGGAGAACAATTGTGCCAAATTTGATGCTTGTATCATCATTTGCATGATTCTCCTAAAAAATTACTCTTATCTGCTCCACTTTAAGAAAATGACTACAACAACTGCTGCTGTTAGTGTAAGGCCAGCAGAGGCTGCTTTGGAAAATTCAAAAAGCAAACAGGTATACATAAATGTGCCTACTTCATTGATTAATTAATGGACGTGTTTGCAAAGAGAAATGACGTAAAACATTTTGTGGAGACTTATTATCCCAAAAAAGATATTGTAATCTGTCTCTCAAACATGTTTAATTGCAATGCATTATTTCAACTTAGGTAAATTTTAAAGAGACGCCAGAAGCATTTGTCTCGGGATAGTTTTGTTGTGTGAAAGGTCCTTGATACCTGAAGTCCTTCTGGAGGAGATTCCCCTTCCAAACAATAAACCTAGCCTCTTTCTTCTCCCTCCTCAAGGGGAAACCGCAAAAATATATGAGAAGACATAAAACAAAGGAAGGAAAAATATCTGAGAAATATAGTAACTCAGAATGTGAACTAATAGCAGTAGAATTTGAATCTGAAAAATTAATGAACCAACTAGTACATAATATATAGACCCCCTAATTTACTATAAAAGAGGTTTAACACAATAATAGAAAAATTAGGATGGTATATGTAGAAATCACAAAGACTGAACTATTTTCCTATCCGGAGACTTTAACTTTCCTTTCATAGATTGGAAAGAATGAATAGGAGATAGTAGTTGTATTTATACATATAAAAAAGAGAGTAATAGTAATGTAGAAGATAAGAGGCAATTCAAAAAGCTATTAGATATGCTACTAGAAGACAACATTCAACAAATAAATCACATGCCAACAAGAAAGGAAAATACTTTAGACCTAGTATTTGTGAACGAGGTGAATTATGTTAAAGAAAAAATAGTTTGTAATGAGAGTATTTCAGACCATAATGTCATAGAATTAACAGTCCATTCTAAAGCAAGTGAAAACAGAGATAAGCAAGAGATGAAAAAGTGGGAAGGATATGGAAAATACAATTTCTACAGTAAAAATATAAAATGGTCAGAAATAAATGAAGAATTAAACAAAGATTTGGATAACATATTCGTAAGTGATGATATACATGTAAATACAGATATATTATATAAAATATTAGAGAAAATAGTGGATAAACATATACCGAAGAAGAAAAGTAAACATCAGCCATGCATACCAAGAGACAGAAGGATCTTGTTCAGAAAATCAGAAAGTGGAAAAAAGGTCTTGCAAAAGAAAAGAACGCATGGAAAGGGATGGAACTAAAAAGTAATATAGAAAATGCAGAACAAAAGATTATACAATCAAAAGACAATGAAAAACGGGACTTGGAAGAAAACACCGTAGTAAATATCAAGCAAAACCCCAAACTATTGTACTCATATGCGAAAAAGATGAATAAAAGAAAAATAGTAATAGGCCCTAGCCCTGCTGCCCCTGCCAAACCTGTTGAAAGGCTGAAAGGACTGGCTTTCAAAGACTGGGTTGTAAGCAGGGGAGTCAGTGTAGGAGGTCGAAGCCTGTCCCTGTTGCGGCGATTGTGTCAGCAGCACAAACTGCTGTTGTGGCTGCGACTTAGAAGTGGAAGGTTGCGGTACTTGTGATACCGGAACCGCTTGCACTAGAGTCTGCTGTTGAGGAGCCTGGAAAGGCTGGAATTTCCTAGGCTTCTTTGATTTTGGATTTGATCCAGCTGACTCCGGTTTGCGTTTGTGGACCAAACCCCAGCGAACCCTTTGACTCTGATTGAATCTAACTGCCTCACAGTGAACTTCGTTCACTACAGAGGCTGGGAAGAGGTCAGAGCCCCAAATGGATGAGGCTAAGAGTTTTTGTTAGGCTCATGGCGGATGTTGGCCTCCACCAGTACATGTTTCCTACAATTTTGCCTAGCTATGACGAAATCATACAAGTCACATTGCATCGAGTACAAAAGTGACTTTGCAATGATCTTGAATAACGGCTCTTCTCCATAGATTAGAGCCGATACTTCCGACATTACTAGGGAATTGAGGGACCTGCACAGCCTCATCCTGGCATCATACTCAGTCTGGATGAGGTTGTCTGACAGCCTGGGCAATCTCTCGCTGAATTGAGTGATGGCGCAGTCCAGCTTCAGCTTACCCACTGAAAAGGTGGCCGGAAGATCTACCCAGTGATTGTCAGTTCCGGGGA
Organism: Macrobrachium nipponense; assembly: GCF_015104395.2. NCBI lineage: Eukaryota > Metazoa > Arthropoda > Malacostraca > Decapoda > Palaemonidae > Macrobrachium > Macrobrachium nipponense. Next base: position 35,551,368 of record NC_061102.1, on the reverse strand, counting down.
GCAGGAGGGAGGTCGGTTCTGTCTCCCGGAGCTGTGGCATGGGTTCGTCCTTCATTGCGGCTTGCAGGGTCAATTCCGCTACCTTCGATGTGAACGGGATAGGTGTCTCCTAGTCCACAGTGAAGATCGTGAAGGGGCTTTTGAAAGCAGTAACCTTGGTGTTGGTACACTGCCACTCCTCTAGGTTACGTAACCATGCCTGTTGCGCCTGATCCCGGGAGAGAATTACGGTCTTTTTCGGGACCTTGTCTTCCCTTCTCATATCTGCTTCTGTAAGGCGGACATAGCCTATAAAAGGTGGCTGTAATCCTTGCGGATGAAACTCGAAGTCCTCAATCCTTCGAGTTCCGCAGCCCTTGATCGTTAGCATGCCGTCTACATGAGCGTAGGAAGCAACCCTCCAAGGGTTGTTCGGTGTAAAGGCAGGAAGGGTAGACGAATCCGGCATGAGTAAGCTTTGAGCTGCCAGGCCGGACTGTGGAAGTCCTGTCATCGCGTTCTCGCGGAGACCTGCGATGAGGTTCTCCTGGGTAACCAGCCTATCCGAGATAGCCTGGATAGACTGCCCTGACTCCTCTAGAGAAGATGAAAGTTGAACAAACATCTCCTGGAACTTGGTTTGTACAAGTTCCCGACCATACTACCCATCTGCTGCATAATATTGGCGGAAATATTAGCAGAGAAGGTGTCTGGGTCAAAAGGGGAAGGTTCTACCTTCTCCTTAGGAGTCCTGGGTCTGGCTCCCTTGGAGGTTGAATGTTCAGGGTCGGAGGGGAAGGGCTGAGCCCTGTCCTTAAAAGACCCTTTAGAATAAGAGGACAGCTTAGCCTTGTCCGCTCCGGGATGGTGAGCCGAAGACTTACGGGCAAGGCTAGAATCTGACTTCTTTGACAGAGACTTCTGAAGCGATTTAAAGCCACACTTACCTTTGACTTTAGTGATCGCCAGGGCGGACTTCGGTCTGACCGACTGAATCCCCCCGGTGAATCCCTGGAAAGAAGTTGAAGTAGGAGAAGAAGCTCTAGATGGGCTCAAGGAAAGCCCTTGAGCCCCTACAGTACCTGCCTCACTTACATCCTTACCTGTACCTTCCACCGCCATGGGCTCGAGGACCAGGTCTAGGGCAGCTACTTCCTTGGCGACCTCCTGCGTCGTCGCCTCCTCTGAGGGCTGAGCCACTTCCTCCTGGATGGAAGCGATCAGGGGAACCGCCGCCTCTGGGTCCATGTAGGAGGTACTCTTCCCGCCGGGAAAGATGAGGGTGGCCATCTCCTTGGAGAGTATGTAGGGTTGGCCCTTAGTCACATTGTGGCCAAACCCACCAACCCAGGCCTTCAGGGTGGCAAGAGCAGTCTCTCGGATCACTTGGGCGCCCTGAAAGAGAGGGTTAGTATTAATACTTAAGGCTACTTTAGATTAAACTATAAATTAATTGACATATCAAGGATTATATCCGTCATTGGTACTCATTATATTACTGTGTAGAGTTTGAAACACCACCCACCTCAGAGGAGACCTGGTCTACAAACTCGTAGCAAATAAGGCAACTCTCGTGGTGCCACACCAGAGACTCGTTGAACCGGATCGCGCAGGTGGCGTGGGTCCGGCAGACCTCGTGGCCACAGGGGTCTTGCAGCACAGCATTACAGCCCGACTCCATACAATGGGTGACCTGTAAGTGAAATGACACATGAGTATCATCACTAACATTCCGGACTAAGTCCGTGATGTGATATGTCATAACACCGGAGTGTTCCGGTGTTAAAAGGTAACAAGGGTTAGTCTCTACCTGCTCTTTGACCGTGTAATGTGGTGAGTCGTCTGACAGGATTGGTAGAACTGCTTGAATCAGTGTGTCTCCGGCGATGCCGGAGGACAGAGTAGTCACTTAATCAGGAAGACCACCTAATCCATACGCCGGAGTGAGGAGTAGTCCGAACAACGGGTGAGGAGCAGGAGGGGACCAAAAATAACACGGCGGGGTTTGATAACTCCGTCGTCAAAAGCTTAAAACTATAATAAGTTGGTGGATATCCCCGGAGGGGTAGCGGGGTCTCCGCCAAGCTTAAACTAAAGATAATGGATGTTATATGTGAATGTAAAACATGCATGCAAAAGCGTATCCTTGTATGGAGGCTGGGGCCTCCTTAGTATCACCAAACTAGCGCGGACCTGGCTGCGCCGGGGTCCTGATCCGCCGGAGCGGGAGGGGATGGTGACTAGTGGTAGGAGAACGCAGCCCGAGGAAAGCCGAGCCCAGCCGAGCCTGGTGGCCAACGGAGGCTCGGCCGAGCAGGGTCCCCCCCTACTCTACTAGGGAGAACGGCATGGAGCCGACCCGCTCACCGAGAGCCCTCCAGCTACCTCCCCTGTCCCCCCTCGTGAGAGGGAGGGAAGGGAGGATGCTCGGATCGGCTGCCTGAGACAGCGTGAGCGAGCGTACCTCCCCCCAAGGTGGGGGGAGAGGGGCTGGAAGGACCGACGTGGGGTGGCTCATATGCGGTCGCCTGGAACTCTCTCAGCCGTGTGGTTAACCGCGCGGTGAGAAAGGCCATGCGATCAGAGGAGGCCTAGGCCAGCCAAAGCCATCTCAATAAGCATGAGAAATACAAAATAACATCCTAACAAAAGACGGGGGGGGAAAGGAAGAGAATTTCAGATGGTAGAGAAAAAGAAATGTCCTGGAGAAGCTGGGTCGAGCCAACCGAGAAGGATGGACGAGCCTGGCGACTCCGAGCAGCTGGCCTATATGCCGTGACGAAAAAACGTGGGGCAGGCGGCCAGGGTGGCTCGAGGACAAGAGAGAAGAACCATAGTCCTTCGAAAGGGAGCCTAACGAAGAGTAACCTGACAACTAAAATAAACATGCATGCATGAAATTCTAAGCTGAAAGGAAACGACGTAGGCTACAAGCTGAGCATGAGCTCGGATAACATCCCCCGTGTAGATACAGAATAAAACGTGAATAAAACGTCAATAAATGCATCATCGTAATCATGAGAATGTACTGCTAAGCAAGAATCAAGCCCAAACGATATAGGGGACCAAATGGGGTACAAAACAAAGTACACGCGGGAGTGAGCCGTGAATGGCGACGTAGGGACGGTGCCGCATGGGACGCCGTCTATAAAAAACCTAAATAAATCGGTTAAACGTGCCCTGGGCAGTCCTTAAATGGTGTTAAACATTAATAGCAGTACTTAACTTGGATGCAGAAGAAGCTTGACGTTCCATGTTGAAAACAGAAGAATTTCAAAGCGAACACAACACAGAGCAGAAAAACGTGTGGTGTGGATCGTGCTATCGAAAGGAATGACGTCAGGCGCTAGCCGTAACGGTAGCGAGTAGTGGGCCTTAGATCGGCTTCTCTATAGTTGAGGGATTTTGAAGAAGGATGAATCTAAATGGCAAAGGACCTCTGGTAGTGGTTTCACTCGCCCCAGAAACCGTACTGACACCTTAAATAAGGTGAGCGAGCCAGAATATTCTGGCATTTCCATGTTAGCTTTTTTCTCTGGTATTATAGCAATATTTATACCTTAGAAATGTGTGCTAAAGGGACATTTCACGTAGCGACACAGGCTGAGCCCAGAAATGGAAGAAGTTAAGGATCTTGACTACTGGGAAAGACTACAATTTTTAAAATTATATAATCTAGAAAGAAGAAGAGAACGCTATATGATAATTCAGGCATGGAAACATATAGAGCTAAAAATATCAGAAATAGCAAGCAGAGGTAGATTAATAGTGCCCAAAGCTATACCAGGAAAACTAAGGAAAGCACACAGGACATTAATCCACTACGCACCAGCATCGACAATGCAGCGTCTATTCAATGCGTTGCCAGCTCATCTGAGAAATATATCAGGAGTTAGCGTAGATGTGTTTAAGAATAAGCTCGAAAAATATCTAAGATGCATCCCAGACCATCCAAGATTGGAAGATGCAAAATATACCAGAAGATGCATTAGCAATTCTCTGGTAGACATTAGAGGTGCCTCACACTGAGAGACCTGGGGCAACCCGAACAAGATGTAAGGTCTGTAAGGTAAGGTAAGGTCTGTAAGGTAATGTAAGGTCCGTCTTCCATTCACTAACAAGTGTTTTCCATAAAGGTAAGAGTGATTTTAAATGTTCATTTATTCATTTCATTAGTCATATTTATTTTTCATTGTTTTTTGTATGTAAAACTTTGTTTATTTCTCCCTATAAAATATATTTTTGGGGGTCTGGAACGCATTAATTGTATTTACGTTATTCCTTATGGGAATTATTGTTTCGGTTTTCGTGGGAGGTTCCAGAATGGATTATGTATGAAAACTGAGGTACCACCGTACATTTAGAATTAATATAGTACTTATATCAGTCATTAGCAAGTATAACTATGAAAGTTTTTGCACAAAATGTGGGTTTGATAAGTGCTTTTAAGTATGTATTTAGAATTATGTATACCTTGAGTCTAGTAAAGTTTTTGTTTTTATAGGCTGTTCTTCAGATGAGTAATCAGCGTTTGTCTTTACTGGGAGAAGATGAAAATGACCCTCTTCAGAATTTGGAGGGTAATGAGACTATAAATGAAGTCATTCAGCATGAAGTGAAAGATATAGGAACTCACATGTAAGTGGAATTTTTTAAAATTGAAATAGTAACAGCTTAACCCTACACAAATAAATATGAGGTTGAAGTTATATTTACAAACAGTACAGTATTATTTTGTTCACAATAAATCAGTTACTTTCCTATCATTTCCACTTAAAACACAATTATTGTCGTGTTGCTCATGCATGGGAGGCACCCAGATGTACACTAGAACAGAACCTCACTTTTTTGTTCATTTCACACACATTTACTTAAAGGACCAAATCCCCAGATGCTGTTGTCCAGTATGATGAATGTGATAAATTTTCTCCTTTACATTTCTTTTTTATTTTACTACTTTCAGTGATGATAAATGATTTTTTAAAAATTATTTTCTCTAGTAAAAGTGGATGTAATTGTTTTCTATTTATAATGGATTTCCTTTAGTAACTGATGTTATTATAGTAGATGTAGATTTTTTCAACACAACCTTATCAAGTTACAATTGTCTATCCTTTGAAGTCATTACTCCCCATATGCACTTCAAAAAGAAGACCTCTATGTGACCAGTTATGCATAAAAGAATGTTCAGTGCCCTTAGCAGTATTCAAGACTTTTCAGTGTCACTTATACAGTATATGAATATACTATATTTTCATGGCTCTCCTAGATTATTGTTATTGAGTTAAAAATCTTAATTGTTCATTTCTCCTTAATTGGCTGCAATACCAGACTTACTTCTGTTAAGTATGATTCTCACAGTTCATGTTGCTCTTGTATAGTAGGACAAATTTGCTCTTTGGATCTTAATTGTGACAAATGCAAAGATTGGGATCAGGGGAAATGGAAAGTTTTGTATTCACACTTAGACAAACTTCAACATGACAGGCAGAGAAAGGTGGCTACTGGAGCTGAGGCTAGGGCTTCTACCAGTCAGGTTTCTTTTCCAAAATTGGATGTTGTGAATTTACTTGTTCCTTCTACACCTATGACTGCCTTTTCCCCTGTAGCAAATCCTCCCACTTTCCCAGTTACTTTGTTATCTGGCTCCCATTCTTCTGAACCCAATGCCATTGCCAGCCTTGAAGTAAGGGTAGACCAGAAATTCTGTCTTCTGTTGAATACTTTTGCCCAAATTGGGGCTTTTGTGAGTGTCCTCATGGACAAAATGAGTGGTGTCGGTGCAAGTGCAGTGTTTGTGGAGAGGGTGGCTACTTGTCCCCTCCCAGACAGAGGACCCTGCCAAACTCCCCTTGCTCACATGGGAGGGGGCAAACTGGTGGTTCAAGAGAGGTTGATGGGGTTTGCCCACGGGTAGTTGTTTCCGGAACCGAGCCTGTTGTTTGTAAGACCCAGGACTCAGTGAACAGTAACTGGAAAGGCATCCAGATGGATGTGCATATAGTTTTATCCAATGGCTCAGACTCCAATGTGGACAAGAGGCATAGTCGGCACTTTTCATGCGCTTTTGGCCATGAAAAGGCATGGTTATTCATTGAGCATGATTCACCGATTCCCGGTAAGCGGGACCAAGGAACGAGAGCACAGTCTGCTTCTTTCATGCAGTTTCTGGGAGAGTTCCAGTCAGGTTCCTCATGAGCCTTCAGTGATCGAGCAAAGATATGTTACTCTGAAGTGGTCTGCTTCAAAGAGACTGTTCGAGTGCCCAGTATCCGAGTCCCTAGTGTCCAAGTGCCCAGTGTCCAAGCACCCAGTGACTGAGTGCCCAGTGTCCAAGCCCAGTGTTCAAATACACAATGTCCGAAGTCATGCACTTTCAGCCACCTTTAGTACTAAGACAGTTTCATCTTTGATGCAGCAGCCCTTTTGAGGTGGGAGATGTTTCCAACCCTGACCCTGCAAGAATCTTTGGTCAGTACGACCAGTCAAGAAGATATCTACCAGACCCACTCCTCATAAGGGAGAATCCTGTTGTCCATGCTCCTGTGAGAGCCAGCTTTACCATTTTTGGGGCATATGGAAATCTAGGCATGTGGAATCCTGGGTGCCTTAAAGTCCTCAAAGAGGGCTATACCATCCCATTCAGGGAGAAACCTCCCTTAGCTTCCTCGCCAATCAGCTTAACAGCTGCCTCTGTAGGTTCAGAGAGGTTTTTGGCCCTGTTGCAAAAAGTCGCAGCCCTTCTCGAGAAAAAAGCACAGAGGGTTTTTATAACTGTCTTTTTGTCATCCCAAAGTCATCAGAAGAATGGAGACCTGTCCTGGATGTCAGCTCACTGAATTTCTTCATTCAGACGA
>NC_061102.1:35487506-35544032 GCF_015104395.2 Macrobrachium nipponense | reverse complement strand
TCGTCTGAATGAAGAAATTCAGTGAGCTGACATCCAGGACAGGGTCTACCATTTTCTTCTGATGACTTTGGGATGACAAAAAGACAGTTATAAAAACCCTCTGTGCTTTTTTCTCGAGAAGGGCTGCGACTTTTTGCAACAGGGCCAAAAACCTCTCTGAACCTACAGAGGCAGCTGTTAAGCTGATTGGCGAGGAAGCTAAGGGAGGTTTCTCCCTGAATGGGATGGTATAGCCCTCTTTGAGGACTTTAAGGCACCCAGGATTCCACATGCCTAGATTTCCATATGCCCCAAAAATGGTAAAGCTGGCTCTCACAGGAGCATGGACAACAGGATTCTTACGAGGAGTGGGTCTGGTAGATATCTTCTTGACTGGTCGTACTGACCCAAAGATTCTTGCAAGGGGACAGGGTTGGAAACATCTCCCACCTCAAAAAGGGCTGCTGCATCAAAGATGAAACTGTTCTTAGTACTAAAGGTGGCTGAAAGTGCATGACTTTCGGACATTGTGTATTTGAACACTGGGCTTGGACACTGGGCACTCAGTCACTGGTGCTTGGACACTGGGCATTGGACACTAGGGACTCGGATACTGGGCACTCGAACAGTCTCTTTGAAGCAGACCACTTCAGAGTAACATATCTTTGCTCGATCACTGAAGGCTCATGAGGAACCTGACTGGAACTCTCCCAGAAACTGCATGAAAGAAGCAGACTGTGCTCTCGTTCCTTGGTCCGCTTACCGGGAATCGGTGAATCATGCTCAAATGAAGAACCATGCCTTTTCAGTGGCCCAAAAGCGCATGAAAAGTGCCGACTATGCCTCTTGTCCACATTGGAGTCTGAGCCATTGGACAAAACTATATGCACATCCATCTGGATGCCTTTCCAGTTACTGTTCACTGAGTCCTGGGTCTTACAAACAACAGGCTCGGTTCCGGAAACAACTACCCGTGGGCAAAAACCCCATCAACTCTCTTGAAACCACCAGTTGCCCCCTCCATGTGAGCAAGGGGAGTTTGGCAGGTCCTCTGTCTGGGATGGGGACAAGTAGCCACCCTCTCCAAACACTGCACTTGCACCGACACAACTCATTTTGTCCATGAGGACACTCACAAAAGCCCCAATTTGGGCAAAAGTATTCAACAGAAGACAGAATTTCTGGTCTACCCTTACTTCAAGGCTGGCAATGGCATTGGGTTCAGAAGAATGGGAGCCAGATAACAAAGTACCTGGGAAAGTGGGAGGATTTGCTACAGGGGAAAAGGCAGTCATAGGTGTAGAAGGAACAAGTAAATTCACAACATCCAATTTTGGAAAAGAAACCTGACTGGTAGAAGCCCTAGCCTCAGCTCCAGTAGCCACCTTTCTCTGCCTGTCATGTTGAAGTTTGTCTAAGTGTGAATACAAAACTTTCCATTTCCCCTGATCCCATCTTTGCATTTGTCACAATTAAGATCCAAAGAGCAAATTTGTCCTACTATACAAGAGCAACATGACTGTGAGAATCATAACTTAACAGAAGTAAGTCTGGTATTGCAGCCAATTAAGGAGAAATGAACAATTAAGATTTTTAACTCAAATAACAATATCTAGGAGAGCCATGAAAATATAGTATATTCATATACTGTATAAGTGACACTGAGAAAGTCTTGAATACTGCTAAGGGCACTGAACATTCTTTTATGCATAACTGGTCACATAGAGGTCTTCTTTTTGAAGTGCATATGGGGAGTAATGACTTCAAAGGATAGACAATTGTAACTTGATAAGGTTGTGTTGCACAAATTTCTACAATCTACTATAATAACATCAGTTACTAAAGGAAATCCATTATAAATAGAAAACATTACATCCACTTTTACTAGAGAAAATAATTTTTAAAAAAAATCATTATGCATCACTGAAAGTAGTAAATAAAAAAAAGAAATGTAAAGGAGAAAAATTATCACATTCATCATACTGGACAACAGCATCTGGGGATTTGGTCCTTAAAGTAAATGTGTGGGTGAAATGAACAAAAAAGTGAGGTTCGGTTTCGTAGTGTACATCTGGGGTGCCTCCCATGCATGAGCAACACGACAATAATTGTGTTTAAGTGGAAATGATAGGAAAGTAACTGATTTATTGTGAACAAATAATACTGTACTGTTTGTAAATATAACTTCAACCTCATATTTATTTGTGTAGGGTTAAGCTGTTACTATTTCAATTTTAAAAAATTCCACTTACATGTGAGTTCCTATATCTTTCACTTCATGCTGAATGACTTCATTTATAGTCTCATTACCCTCCAAATTCTGAAGAGGGTCATTTTCATCTTCTCCCAGTAAAGACAAACGCTGATTACTCATCTGAAGAACAGCCTATAAAAACAAAAAAACTTACTAGACTCAAGGTATACATAATTCTAAATACATACTTAAAAGCACTTATCAAACCCACATTTTTGTGCAAAAAAACTTTCATAGTATACTTGCTAATGACTGATATAGTACTATTTAATTCTAAATGTACGGTGGTACCTCAGTTTTCATACATAATCCATTCTGGAACCTCCCACGAAAACCGAAACAATAATTCCCATAAGGAATAACGTAAATACAATTAATGCGTTCCAGACCCCCAAAAATATTTAAAAAATATATATTTTATAGGGAATAAACAAAGTTTTACATACAAAAAACAATGAAAAATAAATATGACTAATGAAATGAATAAATGAACATTTAAAATCACTCTTACCTTTATGGAAAACACTGTTAGTGAATGGAAGACGGACCTTACATTACCTTACAGACTTACCTTACCTTACAGACCTTACATTGCTTGTTCGGGTTGCCCCAGGTCTCTCAGTGTTAGGCACCTCTAATGTCTACCAGAGAATTGCTAATGCATCTTCTGGTATATTTTGCATCTTCCAATCTTGGATGGTCTGGGATGCATCTTAGATATTTGTCGAGCTTATTCTTAAACACATCTACGCTAACTCCTGATATATTTCTCAGATGAGCTGGCAACGCATTGAATAGACGCTGCATTGTCGATGCTGGTGCGTAGTGGATTAATGTCCTGTGTGCTTTCCTTAGTTTTCCTGGTATAGCTTTGGGCACTATTAATCTACCTCTGCTTGCTATTTCTGATATTTTTAGCTCTATCAGTTTTCATGCCTGAATTATCGTATAGCGTTCTCTTCTTCTTTCTAGATTATATAATTTTAAAAATTGTAGTCTTTCCCAGTAGTCAAGATCCTTAACTTCTTCCATTTCTGGGCTCAGCCTGTGTCGCTACGTGAAATGTCCCTTTAGCACACATTTCTAAGGTATAAATATTGCTATAATACCAGAGAAAAAAAGCTAACATGGAAATGCCAGAATATTCTGGCTCGCTCACCTTATTTAAGGTGTAAGTACGGTTTCTGGGGCGAGTGAAACCACTACCAGAGGTCCTTTGCCATTTAGATTCATCCTTCTTCAAAATCCCTCAACTATAGAGAAGCCGATCTAAGGCCCACTACTCGCTACCGTTACGGCTAGCGCCTGACGTCATTCCTTTCGATAGCACGATCCACACCACACGTTTTTCTGCTCTGTGTTGTGTTCGCTTTGAAATTCTTCTGTTTTCAACATGGAACGTCAAGCTTCTTCTGCATCCAAGTTAAGTACTGCTATTAATGTTTAACACCATTTAAGGACTGCCCAGGGCACGTTTAACCGATTTATTTAGGTTTTTTATAGACGGCGTCCCATGCGGCACCGTCCCTACGTCGCCATTCACGGCTCACTCCCGCGTGTACTTTGTTTGTGCCCCATTTGGTCCCCTATATTGTTTGGGTCGTTGATTCTTGCTTAGCAGTACATTCTCATGATTACGATGATGCATTTATTGACGTTTTATTCACGTTTTATTCTGTATCTACACGGGGGATGTTATCCGAGCTCATGCTCAGCTTGTAGCCTACGTCGTTTCCTTTCAGCTTAGAATTTCATGCATGCATGTTTATAGTTGTCAGGTTACTCTTCGTTAGCTCCCTTTCGAAGGACTATGGTTCTTCTCTCTTGTCCTCGAGCCACCCTGGCCGCCTGCCCCACGTTTTTTCGTCACGGCATATAGGCCAGCTGCTCGGAGTCGCCAGGCTCGTCCATCCTTCTCGGTTGGCTCGACCCAGCTTCTCCAGGACATTTCTTTTTGTTTTTCTCTACCATCTGAAATTCTCTTCCTTCCCCCCCGTCTTTTGTTAGGATGTTATTTTGTATTTCTCATGCTTATTGAGATGGCTTTGGCTGGCCTAGGCCTCCTCCTGATCGCATGGCCTTTGTCTCACCGTCGCGGTTAACCACACGGCTGAGAGAGTTCCAGGCGACCGCATATGAGCCACCCCACGTCGGTCCTTCCAGCCCCTCTCCCCCCACCTTGGGGGGAGGTACGCTCGCTCACGCTGTCTCAGGCAGCCGATCCGAGCATCCTCCCTTCCCTCCCTCTCACGAGGGGGGACAGGGGAGGTAGCTGGAGGGCTCTCGGTGAGCGGGTCGGCTCCATGCCGTTCTCCCTAGTAGAGTAGGGGGGAACCCTGCTCGGCCGAGCCTCGTTGGCCACCAGGCTCGGCTGGGCTCGGCTTTCCTCGGGCTGCGCTCTCCTACCACTAGTCACCACCCCCTCCCGATCCGGCGGATCAGGACCCCGGCGCAGCCAGGTCCGCTCTAGTTTGGTGATACTAAGGAGGCCCCAGCCTCCATACAAGGATACGCTTTTGCATGCATGTTTTTACATTGTTTTTCATTCACATATAACATCCATTATCTTTAGTTTAAGCGTGGCGGAGACCCCGCTACCCCTCCGGGGATATCCACCAACTTATTCTAGTTTTAAGCTTTTGACGACGGAGTTATCAAACCCCGCCGTGTTATTTTTGGTCCCCTCCTGCTCCTCACCCGTTGTTCGGACTACTCCTCACTCCGGCGTATGGATTAGGTGGTCTTCCTGATTAAGTGACTACTCTGTCCTCCGGCATCGCCGGAGACACACTGATTCAAGCAGTTCTACCAATCCTGTCAGACGACTCACCACATTACACGGTCAAAGAGCAGGTAGAGACTAACCCTTGTTACCTTTTAACACCGGTATGACATATCACATCACGGACTTAGTCCGGAATGTTAGTGATGATACTCATGTGTCATTTCACTTACAGGTCACCCATTGTATGGAGTCGGGCTGTAATGCTGTGCTGCAAGACCCCTGTGGCCACGAGGTCTGCCGGACCCACGCCACCTGCGCGATCCGGTTTCAACGAGTCTCTGGTGTGGCACCACGAGAGTTGCCTTATTTGCTACGAGTTTGTAGACCAGGTCTCCTCTGAGGTGGGTAGTGTTTCAAACTCTACACAGTAATATAATGAGTACCAATGACGGATATAATCCTTGATATGTCAATTAATTTATAGTTTAATCTAAAGTAGCCTTAAGTATTAATACTAACCCTCTCTTTCAGGGCGCCCAAGTGATCCGAGAGACTGCTCTTGCCACCCTGAAGGCCTGGGTTGGTGAGTTTGGCCGCAATGTGACTAAGGGCCAACCCTACATACTCTCCAAGGAGATGGCCACCCTCATCTTTCCCGGCGGAAGAGTACCTCCTACATGGACCCAGAGGCGGCGGTTCCCCTGATCGCTTCCATCCAGGAGAAGTGGCTCAGCCCTCAGAGGAGGCGACGACGCAGGAGGTCGCCAAGGAAGTAGCTGCCCTAGACCTAGTCCTCGAGCCCATGGCGGTGAAGGTACAGGTAAGGATGCAAGTGAGGCAGGTACTGTAGGGGCTCAAGGGCTTTCCTTGAGCCCATCTAGAGCTTCTTCTCCTACTTCAACTTCTTTGCAGGGATTCACCGGGGGGATTCAGTCGGTCAGACCGAAGTCCGCCCTGGCGATCACTAAAGTCAAAGGTAAGTGTGTTTTTTTTTTTGGGGGCTTTAAATCGCTTCAGAAGTCTCTGTCAAGAAGTCAGATTCTAGCCTTCCGCCGTAAGTCTTCGGCTCACCATCCTGGAGCGGACAAGGCTAAGCTGTCCTCTTATTCTAAAGGGTCGAAGTCCAAGTCTTTTAAGGACAGGGCTCAGCCCTTCCCCTCCGACCCTGAACATTCAACCTCCAAGGGAGCCAGACCCAGGACTCCTAAGGAGAAGGTAGAACTTCCCCTTCTTTTGACCCAGACACCTTCTCTGCTAATATTTCCGCCAATATTATGCAGCAGATGGGTAGTATGGTCGGGAACTTGTACAAACCAAGTTCCAGGAGATGTTTGTTCAACTTTCATCTTCTCTAGAGGAGTCAGGGCAGTCTATCCAGGCTATCTCGGATAGGCTGGTTACCCAGGAGAACCTCATCGCAGGTCTCCGCGAGAAACGCGATGACAGGACTTCCACAGTCCGGCCTGGCAGCTCAAAGCTATCATGCCGATTCGTCTACCCTTCCTGCCTTTACACCGAACAACCCTTGGAGGGTTGCTTCCTACGCTCATGTAGACGGCATGCTAACGATCAAGGGCTGCGGAACTCGAAGGATTGAGGACTTCGAGTTTCATCCGCAAGGATTACAGCCACCTTTTTATAGGAAGACAAGGTCCCGAAAGAGACCGTAATTCTCTCCCGGGATCAGGCGCAACAGGCATGGTTACGTAACCTAGAGGAGTGGCAGTGTACCAACACCAAGGTTACTGCTTTCAAAAGTCCCTTCACGATCTTCACATCTAAGGTAGCGGAATTGACCCTGCAAGCCGCATGAAGGACGAACCCATGCCACAGCTCCGGGAGACAGAACCGACCTCCCTCCTGCTCCCCGGAACTGACGATCACTGGGTAGATCTTCCGGCCACCTTTTCAGTGGGTAAGCTGAAGCTGGACTGCGCCATCACTCAATTCAGCGAGAGATTGCCCAGGCTGTCAGACAACCTCATCCAGACTGAGTACGATGCCAGGATGAGGCTGTGCAGGTCCCTCAATTCCCTAGTAATGTCGGAAGTATCGGCTCTAATCTACGGAGAAGAGCCGTTATTCAAGATCATTGCAAAGTCACTTTTGTACTCGATGCAATGTGACTTGTATGATTTCGTCATAGCTAGGCGAAATTGTAGGAAACATGTACTGGTGGAGGCCACCATCCGCCATGAGCCTAACAAACTCTTAGCCTCATCCATTTGGGGCTCTGACCTCTTCCCAGCCTCTGTAGTGAACGAAGTTCACTGTGAGGCAGTTAGATTCAATCAGAGTCTAAGGGTTCGCTGGGGTTTGGTCCACAAACGCAAACCGGAGTCACCTGGATCAAATCCAAAATCAAAGAAGAAGCCTAGGAAATTCCAGCCTTTCCAGGCTCCTCAACAGCAGACTCTAGTGCAAGCAGTTCCGGTATCACAAGTACCGCAACCTTCCACTTCTAAGTCGCAGCCACAACAGCAGTTTGTGCTGCTGACACAATCGCCGCAACAGGGACAGGCTTTGACCTCCTACACTGACTCCCCTGCTTACAACCCAGTCTTTGAAAGCAGTCCTTTCAGCCCTTTCAACAGGTTTGGCAGGGGCAGCAGGGCTAGGGCCTATTACTATTTTTCTTTTGATTCATCTTTTTCGCATAGAGTACAATAGTTTGGGGTTTTGCTTGATATTTACTACGGTGTTTTCTTCCAAGTCCCGTTTTTCATTGTCTTTTGATTGTATAATCTTTTGTTCTGCATTTTCTATATTACTTTTTAGTTCCATCCTTTCCATGCGTTCTTTTCTTTTGCAAGACCTTTTTTTTCTTTTTTCCACTTTCTGATTTTCTGAACAAGATCCTTCTGTCTCTTGGTATGCATGGCTGATGTTTACTTTTCTTCTTCGGTATATGTTTATCCACTATTTTCTCTAATATTTTATATAATATATCTGTATTTACCTGTATATCATCACTTACGAATATGTTATCCAAATCTTTGTTTAATTCTTCATTTTATTTCTGACCATTTTATATTTTTTACTGTAGAAATTGAAACGTAGAAAATTGTATTTTCCATATCCTTCCCACTTTTTCATCTCTTGCTTATCTCTGTTTTCACTTGCTTTAGAATGGACTGTTAATTCTATGACATTATGGTCTGAAATACTCTCATTACAAACTATTTTTTCTTTAACATAATTCACCTCGTTCACAAATACTAGGTCTAAAGTATTTTCCTTTCTTGTTGGCATGTGATTTATTTGTTGAATGTTGTCTTCTAGTAGCATATCTAATAGCTTTTTGAATTGCCTCTTATCTTCTACATTACTATTACTCTCTTTTTTATATGTATAAATACAACTACTATCTCCTATTCATTCTTTCCAATCTATGAAAGGAAAGTTAAAGTCTCCGGATAGGAAAATAGTTCAGTCTTTGTGATTTCTACATATACCATCTAATTTTTCTATTATTGTGTTAAACTCTTTAGTATTAGGGGGTCTATATATTATGTACTATGTTCATTAATTTTTCAGATTCAAATTCTACTGCTATTAGTTCACATTCTGAGTTACTATATTTCTCAGATATTTTTCCTTGTTTTATGTCTTTCTCATATATTGCGGTTTCCCCTTGAGGAGGGGAGAAGAAAGAGGCTAGGTTATTGTTTGGAAGGGGAATCTCCTCCAGAAGGACTTCAGGTATCAAGGACCTTTCACACAACAAAACTATCCCGAGACAAATGCTTCTGGCGTCTCTTTAAAATTTACCTAAGTTGAAATAATGCATTGCAATTAAACATGTTTGAGAGACAGATTACAATATCTTTTTTGGGATAATAAGTCTCCACAAAATGTTTTACGTCATTTCTCTTTGCAAACACGTCCATTAATTAATCAATGAAGTAGGCACATTTATGTATACCTGTTTGCTTTTTGAATTTTCCAAAGCAGCCTCTGCTGGCCTTACACTAACAGCAGCAGTTGTTGTAGTCATTTCTTAAAGTGGAGCAGATAAGAGTAATTTTTTAGGAGAATCATGCAAATGATGATACAAGCATCAAATTTGGCACAATTGTTCTCCAAGGGATACTAATCAAATCTTCCGGATTGGCCAATTGAAAATTCAAAATGGCGGTCATTTTTCAAGATGGCCGCCAAAATAACCACCTGAAGTTGACGTTTTGCTTAGAAATATTTGTAGTTGTCCATATTGCATGATCTAAGTGTGGATTCCTTTGTTTTTAAGCCTGCTGATGTATATTTCTAGTTATAAAACATGGTTAAGGCACTGTACTGAAGGAGTAATTGTCAGGCACTACCAAGGCACATTGGTGACATCACTGCTGTGAAACTCAGCATGGGGTCCAGTGTCAGCTAAGTAGGAAATTTATGTTGGCATCATACTGCAACAACCTACTATCCCAAATGCTGCCTAATCAACTCCAAATCAGTTAGGCAGCCGCACCTGAATGGACAAGACGTGCCAGCGCGGGAGAGCTGAACCAAGGATAACAGGGTTTTAGTTATCTGGATGGTGAACAGATTGCACAGGACTTATGACACTAGATGAACGATCGGACTAGGTGTATGGCACAGTGCAAGAACCTAGTTTGTATCCCATACAGGCAAAGCGTCTATTGTATATTACAGGACATAAGAGGCCTATTATATATTACATGTGCATGGTGGTAAACGGATAAACCCTCGACCTGAACGTCATCATAATCATAGATGCGAACTCTACTGGACGATCATGGAAAACAGACTGGACCAAGTGTTTGCCTATGTCAGGAGGTTTAAGAAAGAAGATCTAAAATCTCCCCAAGCCAATCCTGCTAGAAGAAAGAGGGGATGATGGATATATGAACCTGGCAAAGATATTCCTCTGTTTCACTCACTCAATGCGCTACCAATCAAGCTAGACCCTGCAAGACTTGATGAAGGTTCTGGGATAGAGGAAACGTTGAGAAAAAAATAAGGCACAATATCATGAGAGTTGCAGGCTTCTGTTCAACAACACAAAGTTACACTTAGCTGAAAAAAGAGCAAGTCATGTAGGTACTAGTGATGAGGACAGTAGAAGTAAGATTCCACGAAAGCTCCAAGAAACTAAAACAAATGAATGCTTCTTCTGCAAAACTGAAGGAGGGGAGCTTAGAGAAGCAATGACAATGCAAGTGAATAGGAGAATAAATGAATGTGCCAAAACACTCAGTGATACAAAACTTTTTGCCAAACTAAGTGCAGGAGATGTCGTAGTCCAAGAAGTGAAATATCACACTAGCTGTTTGGTGGCACTGTATAACTGAGAATGGGCATACCTAAAGGTGCGAGAGCAAGAAAAAGCACAGGAACACTGGAAGGATGCATATCCAGTTGCTTTCTCTGAACTAGTCACCTACATCGGAGAGATGAAAAATGCCAGTGAGAGGCCACCGATTTTCAAGCCTGCTGATTTGACCAACCTTTACAAGCAGAGGCTGGAACAGCTTGGTGTTGACTCTCCTGATGTTCATCCTACTCAAGGATCAGCTGCTTTTGCACATTCCACAGCTGCAAGCCAATCGCCAAGGACGAGAAGTTCTGTTGGCTGTTGGAACTGATGTAGGTTCAATCCTGTCAGAAGCATCCTGTTATGGTGAAGCGATCCATCTAGCAAAAGCTGCTGGGATAATAAGACAAGACATGCTCCGTCAGAAGTCGAATTTCAGCAGCTATTTTCATGACAAAGACTTAGAGCAGGCTGTGCCAACATCACTGCTTCAGTTTGTATGTATGATCGAACATGGTGCAGACATCAAGTCCCAACTCCATCATGGAGCGTCGAAATCAGACTGCTACATCATAACTTCCACAGTACAACTGCTTCGCCAAATACAAGGAAGAAACGGATGTCCACAGGCATTCCAAGGACCGGGAGCTACATTTTGCAGTCTACATGGGCGTGTATGTGTTTGCCAAGACGAGGAAGACAAATAATTGAAATGCTCCATGAGATGGGTTCAGCATATCATATGACCGAGTCCTAAAAATCTCGGCCCACAGTAAGGAGAAATCAGGTTGTTGGCCACAGTATGTGGTGAAGATGGAGTAATCTGTCCCCCAGTCTTGAGAAAGAATTTGTTCACACTGAGCAGTTGACAACATAGATCATAATCCAACTACAACCACAGTTGAAACTTCTTTATACGGTACAAGTGTGTCCATTTCCAGCATCCAAACAGGAAATCATAGTGATGAATGTGAGCCACATATGTGAACAGTAGTAAATCGAGAAACAGCAGCACAATAGGCATAACTTTGAAAATGTATTAGCTGGGACAAAACTTATGTAAAGAAAGACAAACATCTTGGTGGTCATCTTGAGAAATATGTCTCAGAGTGTTTTTTAAACAGGAAAGTTCAGCAAGCTTCAAACAAAGGAATCCAAACTTAGATCATGCAAATCAGACAACTACAAACATTTCTAAGCAAACACCTACTTCGGGTGGTTATTTTGACGGCCATCTTGAAAATAGCCACCATCTTGGATTTTTAATTGGCCAATTGGGCAGATTTGATTAGTATACCTTGGAGGACACTTGTGCCAAATTTGATGCTTGTATCATCATTTGCAGGATTTTTCTGTTATCTGCCCCAAATTACCGCCTCCAACATTTTACACTTTGCTACGAGTTCTATCTTAAATTCTATGGTGTTTCTTGCCTATTTTACAGAAGGGCTGGCACTTGGAATTTTCTTTGGCACCCTGATGGCTTATTTAGCAGTTGCACTGAATATAAAACGTGCATAAAACATAAAAAAAATAACACAAAAAACAGAATGGGTCACAAGAGAACATAGGATGTTTTGTTTGGGCGCACAGTATGAGCCTATTCACGAGGTGGGCCCTGGAAGGAGCATTTCCGGGTGTACGAATTCACGGGAAATGTATGAAACCAGAGTCAAAATTCTGTTTGAAAAAGTCAATGAAGACTAAATTGTACAAAAACCAGGGCATATAAAATCCGAGGTTTGACTGTATACAGAGGATCCCCTGTATTTGCAAGGAATGCGTACCAGACCCATCCTACGAATAGTTAGAATCCGCAAATACTTAGAACCTTACAACTGCCCACTATCTTGAAATTTCAAATACCAAATGTATACTTAAAGTATCATCCTACATCAAATAAACCTTTAAAATGATATTAATATCATTTCAAAGTCATCTTAGACATTTTACCATTAGAAATATGTATATATGTACAGCCAATAACAGAGAGAGAGAGAGAGAGAGAGAGAGAGAGAGAGAGAGAGAGAGAGAGAGAGAGAGAGAGAGAGAAAATAACCCCTTACAATATCAAAAGATTGAAATGAACTTCTACAAACAACACTTCTTCCACCCCCCCCCCCCACCCCACCCCCATACATACTTATATCTTTTCCAGAGAGAAGAAAGAGAGGGCTAAACGAAGTATCTATTTTTCTACTATCTATCTGTCTATCTATCTATCTATCAAAAGAGAGAGAGAGAGAGAGAGAGATAAAAGAAGGAAGAAACAGAAACTCACTTGGACCCGTGGTCACTTTTTATCAAATAATGTGACATTTTTGACAGGTCCACCCTTCCCCCTGCTTCAGATGAGGAATAGAATTTTTTTACTTAATTTTTTAATTAACTTACTATAGAAATGCATAAATATTATAATAATAGTGTACATTATTATTTTTATTATATTATTATCATTTAGTCTTACTAATATTTGAAAATTAGTATATTTACTTTAATGAATTGATATTACTGCTGTTTACATTAACCCTTAAACGCCAAAGAGGTAAAAAAAATTGTCTCCCGTGTGCCGGAGGTGTTCAGAGTGAGCGCAGAAGCGGTAAAAAATATTTTTTTCAAAAAATCACAGCGCGCTTAGTTTTCAAGATTAAGAGTTCATTTTGGCTCCTTTTTTTTGTCATTGGCTGAAGTTTAGTATGCAACCATCAGAAATGAAAAAAATTATCATTATCATATATAAATAATGCGATATATGATAGCGCAAAATTTCATATATAATTGTATTCAAATCGCACTGTGCGCAAAAAGGTTAAAGGTAACAAGTTACTTTTTTTCGTTGTAATGTACACTAAATTGCAATCATTTTGGTATATAACACATTGTAAAACGATTAAAAGCACACAGAGAAAATATTATCACAAAATAATGCATTGAATTTGTAAAGTGCGGACGTAAAACAATTATTTTTTCAAAAATTCACCATAAATCTAAATATTATCCTAGAGACTTCCAATTTCTTTCAAAATGAGACAAATGATTGAATATTACTATACTGTAAGAGTATTAGCTTACAATTGCAGTTTTCAACCATATCTGACGAGTTAAAGTTGACCGAATGTCTAATTTTTTATATATATATTTTTATATGCAATTATTTCGGAAATAAGAAAAGATACAACTTCAAATATTTTTCATTTTTTATTCTACATGAAATTGCACACATTTTTTCATATATAAAACTCTATGAATGCCTAATATGAAACGGAGCAAATATTCCGAGAATGGGACGTACGCATTTTGGAGATTTGTGGCAGAGAATCCGCACGCGGAGGGAAGGAAGATTTTTTTTTTAAATTCACCATAAATCTAATATTTTGCTAGAGACTTCAAATTTGTTTCAAGATGAAGATAAATGACTGAATATTACTAGACTGTAAGAGTTTTAGCTTACAATTGCGTTTTACGACCATTTCGGTAGAGTCAAAGTTGACCGAACGTGGTCTATTTATCGTGATTTATATGCAAATATTTCAAAAATGAGAAAAGCTACAACCTTCAATTATTTTTAGTTGTATTTTACATGAAATTGCGCACATTTTCATATATAAAACTTTATGTAACGGCTAATTTAAAATGGTGCAAACATTAATCACAATCGCACGTATGATTTTTTCGGAAGAGTTACCGCGCGGACGTAAAGAAAATGCTATTTTTTTCATAAATTCACCATAAATCGAAATATTGTGCTAGAGACTTCCAATTTGTTGCAAAATGAAGGTTAATGCTTGAATATTACTAGAATATAAGCATTTTAGCTTACAATTGCAATTTTTGACCATTTCGGTAGAGTCAAAGTTGACCGAAGGTTGAAATTTTGGCAATTATCGTTATTTATATTAAAATATCTCAAAACTGATAAAAGCTACAACATGGATTGTTTTTAGTTGTATTGTGCATGAAATTGCACACATTTCCATATATAAAACTTTATATAACGGCTAATTTTAAAATGGTGCAAACATTACCACAATCGCATGTATGATTTTTTTTGGAAGTTACCGTGTGGACGTAAGGAAAAAGTTTTTTCATAAATTTACCATAAATCGAAATATTGTGCTAGAGACTTCCAATTAGTTGCAAAATTAAGGTAAATGATTGAATATTACTAAAATATAAGAGTTTTAGCTTACAATTGCGTTTTTCAACCATTTCGGTAGAGTCAAAAGTGACCAAAGGTTGAAATTTTGGCAATTATCGTTATTTATATGAAAATATCTCAAAACTGATAAAAAGCTACCATCATGAGTATTTTATTGTTGTATTCTACATAAAAATGCACACATTTTCATATATAATACTTCATGTAACGGCTAATTTACAATGGTAAAAAATTATGTCAAAGTGACGAAATAATTTCCGAGATGTGTCACAGATACTTTTTAGTACGGCAAGAAAGAAATTCGCGCTTGCGCGCCTGCGTAACGATTGTAAACAAAACAACACCTTGATCCGTGAACTCCCAGCATCCCCCAAGGCGTGTGATTCAAAAGTTTTAGGCTGGTAGGCCTATAAGTATTTTTCTGCGAATTTTTAAAAAAACTTTTGTAAGTCGACGTAAAATACGTCCAGTCGGCACACGTGAGACAAAAAAATGTCAACGTAAAATACGTCCAGTCGGCAGTAAAGGGTTAAAACCATTATTTAAAAATTATTAAATAATTTATCTGCCATAAAAAAAACATACACCTCAGTAACAGTAAGAGATAAAGAGAGAGAGAGAGAGAGAGAGAGAGAAGAGAGAGAGAGAGAGAGAGAGAGAGAGAGAGAGAATTATTATTTCTAGCATTTAATATCATTTAACCTCATTAAACTTAATAGTAGAGTATTAATCAGTATTAATATTTGAAAATTAGTAAATCACTTTTGTATTATAAAAATGTATTTAGTCATGAAAATAACATCAAATACACTACTTAGTGAATATTCATCAATGGAAAAACCTGGAAATGAGTGAGTCCTCCCACAAATAATTTCTAGATAGTTTCCACAGAAAAATCCGCGAATGAGTGAGTCGTGAATCTGGAGAACGCGAATACGGGGGTCCACTATATATAGCATAGAGAAATAAGTTCCAGAAGATTGTTGCTCAAACTCTATATCTAAATTGTAGTATCTGAGAAGGTCTAACCACTTTTCCTGGAAAATCCTCTAAATATTTAATAAAACATTCTAAATGAAAAAATTAACAGATAAACATATAAACCCAAGATGTTCTCAGGACCTTTTCATTAAATACACAGTAAAAAAAATAACCACCACTAAACATGGCAATAAGACACATGAGTTGAGTATATTTTGAAAGAAATTAAAATTACCATATTATTTTTTAATACTAGCAGAAAATGAATGAAAAATAAACGGCACAAAATGCCTAGTAATTATATCAATTAGTAAAAATTAGCTGGATTAGAAAAAAATTAAAACATTTTTATCACTAAAATATCACAATTTTTGAAAGTAAATCGTATTTTTCCTAACTATACAAATCTGAGGTCCTTTACTTAAGGAATTACTTTCAGCAGAGGCTGGAATATGGCCATTAAATTCTTCAACAAGGTGGTTGGTTAGGCATTAACTACATCTGGTAGGTGGGTAGGCCCGTCTGCCCGGATGTAAACACTCCATTTTGCCTATCGGCCCAGGTTTCAGATTGAGGGGTGGCATGAGGTGGACATTAATGTAAAGGACCTCAGGTTTGTATAATTAGGAAAAATCCAATTTACTTTCAAAATTTGTGATTTGTTCCTACATGATATAGTATACAAACCCTCGGTCCTTTACACATGGAAGATTCACCGATTGGTGGGAGGAATGTGAGTGAGCCTCTAGAACTGGCTGAAAATTCTGCACACATGGGCTATTCCTCCTGGTCGTAAGAGTGAGTAGTGTCCTGCCTCTGACAACTTGTTCGGAGTATAGGAGCTGCATGATCAAAAGTCGATAAAGGGTTGGGAAGAATATTTAGAGTTGGAGGCATTAATCAAAGTTCTGGGAAGGGTTTGCATTATTGCCAGTCTCCTTCCTCCCTTTGCTAGAGGAAGGAGCGAGATTGCTTCTATGATTCTGATAAGAAAAATAGAAAGGAACTCGACGTGCAAGCTTACCGTATCAATCACTCGACCAGCTAGTGTAATTTCGAGTCCTATCCACAACCTGCAGGAAGAGGAGTAGAAGATGAAGAGGGGAAGGTGGAGAGGCCAGTCACTCTCGTATCCTTCTTACCTCTACAACCGCACTCCATAGGCAAGATGCAACTTGTCCTCTTGAAGGAGCCAA
This sequence comes from Macrobrachium nipponense, assembly GCF_015104395.2. Classification (NCBI taxonomy): domain Eukaryota; kingdom Metazoa; phylum Arthropoda; class Malacostraca; order Decapoda; family Palaemonidae; genus Macrobrachium; species Macrobrachium nipponense. The sequence goes on along the minus strand of NC_061102.1, from coordinate 35,527,463 downwards.
GTAAGCAAACACAATCCATGAGCATCCACCACAGGTCTTAGGAAAAGAGGTTCCAAAGACCTGTGGGCAGACCCGGAGGAAGAAAGATATAAATGTGGTTGTAATGAGACTGCATCTATCTTCCGTTCTGTCATATTTCTCGGTGATGAAATGCAGCCTATCCATCCACTGGCACTGCTTGCTCTCTGAGAGAGCGAACAGTGGAGGTATCCAACAGCAGAGGAGTTTCTCAAGATCTCATAAGACTCGGAGGAAGATGTGTCATAGACACTTCTGCATTAGAAGTCAGCAGTGGAGAAAGGTATCGACAACACACCAATAGGACAAAGTAATTACTGATCTGGATCAACCAATACAAAGACCAAATGCAGGGGATTTGAGTCTCCGATTCGTAGTCACAACATGACAACCGCCTTTTGAAGGGTGATGTTGAGAATGAACCATGCAAATTGTTTATCTTGTTTGGCAATGATGCTGAGAGATGAGATGATGATTTTCGTGAGGCATGTGCACATTAGACGAGAGTCAAATGCCTTCTAGAGACTGAGGTCCCTGTGATGGCAAGACAAATGTTTCTCATCAGTAGTTGAATCCCAACCAAGGAGAAAAAATACTACGGTACTTAGTGAATGACTAAGAGGTGTGCGCGCCCTACGTCTTCATAGTTGAATTGAGAGAAGCAAACTCTCACAATTCTGATCATAGAAAAAGTCCCATCAATGACAACAACCAGTGAAGACGGCTCTAATCCTTGCTGTTTTACAGAGGACTGAAAAAGTTATTCTGCTATTTCATTGTTGTTCGGCAAGAAAGTTGGAGCTAAAAATGAAGGCAGGGAGTCTTTCTGTAAACACAAGGATTGCACTGCCTGAAGAACCGCTTCTTGTGGGTTGGATCAGGGAGGAATTTTCTATTTACTTTGGAAGCAGAGCTAGTCAGGCAGGGAACAGGCGAAGTCTTCAGTTATTCGTTTTCAATTTGGGGTGAACAAAGAATAATTGAACACCTTATGAATCAGAAAAAGTATATTAGAAGACAAAACTCAATTTGTCTGAAGAAAATCATTCTGTGTCAACGCAGTGGCCGATGGGGCAGGTGCGATGGAACATAAGACTAGGCTACAGACTTCTGTTATACTTTGGGGTAAACAGAAAGATGATAAAGGTCTAATGAGATATATCTCTGTCTGAAAAATCACAACGGCAAATGTGGAGCACGAGACACTGGCCTTAATTCAAGAATTCTGAGCCAACCTGAGACCTAAGTCTATGATTGGCAGGCAGGGATTTGAATTGGTAGTTAATCCTCGACAGAGGAGAAACAATACTAAAATGAACACAATCTCGGAGAGAGAGAGCAGTATTCTGCCACTCGCTTAACTCATACTGATTTGCCTGGCAGTGCATTCCATGATGGAATGTGTTCAGCTAGAACCATCGAGTGCACAAAAGATACACTCAAGCATCTGCATTGTAACCAAAATGGGAGGTAGGAAAACCCTCTTGTTCAGTGATAATGCAAATGCTGTGATGTTGCTGGGAAACAATACCACTAATTATTTCAAAATCAAAACCGGAAACTCTTGGGAAGAGGACCCCCAGTGGGGAGCCCATTTCCACGCTGTCCTTCTGGCAGAACATCTGGCCACGGTGGGTGGAGAAAGGGGCCTCCTTCATGCAGATCTCCAGCAGCGTATACGGAGTGAGGCTTCGGGTATGTTGAGGGGCGCTGTCGACTGATTCCTGTAGACACGATCAAGGATTATATCTATGGTTTCGTCGACAGGCGCGTTCGTAAATAGGGAGTCCACATCCAGCGAGGCAATAATCCCGGGGCCAGGGGCGTCTTCATGGTTCTAAGAATTCTGCCAAAGACTGCAGGTCTGTACCGACTCACGACGTAAGGAGTCAAAATTTGGTTAAGCGTTTAGCCAAGGCATACGTAGGGGCAGGCGTCTGGCCCTACGTATGCCTTGGCTAAACGCCTCAACCAAATTTTGACCCCTTACGTTCCAAGTCGGTACAGCCTGCAGTCTTTAGCAGAATTCTTAGAAGCAATCAAGGATGCACCTGGCACCGGGATTATCGCCTCGCTGGACGTGGAGTCCCTATTTACGAACGTGCCTGTCAACAAAACCATAGAATAATCCTTGATCGTGTCTACAGGAATCAGTCGACAGCGCCCCTCAACATACCCCAAGCCTCGCTCCATACGCTGCTGGAGATCTGCATGAAGAAGGCTCCTTTCTCCACCCACCATGGCCAGATGTTCCGTCACAAGGACGGTGTGGTGATGGGCTCCCCACTAGGGGTTCTCTTCGCTAACTTTTATATGGGCACTGTGGAGGAACAGGTCTTCGCCAGGATGCAGCAACCCCACAGATATGGACGTTATATTGATGACATCTTTGTGCAAGTCGACGCCGAGGATGAGGTAGAAGCCCTCCGTCACACATTTCAGCAGTGCAGTGTACTGAATTACACAGTTGAACACAGCTCCGCCGATCGGCTCCCCGTCCTCAATGTCCTTGTAAGCAAGACGGAAGACGGTCTCCGTACTTCCGTCTACACAAAGAAGACCAATCTAGGACTTAGCCTCAACAGTGACAGCGAGTGCCCCACCAGATTCAAAAGCACCACCATCAGGGCCTTTGTCAGGAAAGCCCTCTCCCACTGCTCGACCTGCCAGGACGCTCACCAAGAACTCAACTGCGCCTCCCAAGTACTTGTGAATAACGGGTACTCGAATAAATTAATCAGTAAGGAAGACCGCACAGCCCTGGAGAAATGGTACGGTAGTGAGAGCCTGACTCGTATTCAGTGTAGGTTTTATTTGCTGGATGAGAAGAGCCTTCAGCGGGCACAACCGACAGGCATCAGGGGCCTTCCCGATGATCTTCATGTTCTGTATGATGACATCCCGGGAGATGGCCTCTTGATGTTTGGTGCGGGCATGGTTCTTGATAGCCCCCTATTGGGCGTGGCATGAGAGTCTCTTCGACAGGCACATGGTAGTCATACCTACGTAGGCGCCGCTGCATTCGCGGACTGGGCATGGATACTGGTACACTACTACATGTGTCTGCTTCAGGGGGTCTCGTACCTGTGGAGAGGGGTTATTTTTCATAATAAGGTTGCGCGTCCTCCAATTCTGGAAATATATGATTAAGTCGATATTCTTGGTGTTGTCCCCCCGCCCCCAAGGATAATATCAAGCTGTACTACAAAGCCTTCACGAGTTCCCATTACCGTGAAGAAGAGGACTCCATTTAGAAAATTATTTCTGAAAACGTATCCCTGACCGACAACACCAAGAATATCGACTTAATCATATATTACCAGAATCGGAGGACGTGCAACCTTATTATGAAAAATAACCCCTCTCCATAGGTAAGAGACCCCCTGAAGCAGACGCATGTAGTAGTGTACCAGTATACATGCCCAGTCCGCGAATGCAGTGGCGCCTACGTAGGTATGACTACCATGTGACTGTCAAAGAGACTCTCATGCCATGCCCAATAGGGGGCTATCAAGAACCACACCTGCACCAAACATCAAGAGGCCATCTCCCGGGATGTCATCATACAGAACATGAAGATCATCGTCATCGGGAAGGCCCCTGATGCCTGTCGGTTGCGCCTGCTAAAGGCGCTTCTCATCCAGCAAATAAAACCTTCACTGAATACAACTCAGGAAGAATTTCTCCTCCCTACGAGTATGATAAGACCTGCCACCAACAATGAAACCACCGATCACGACAACTCCACAGAAGAAAACGCCCCCGAACTAGGTACTCCGGCAGCCGATGGACATCATATTAGCCGTGACGTCCCACAGTGTAGCGCAATGCCCACCAATGTTACCACGCTGCTCGGGATGTCTAGACGTATGCAGGATCTGCAGCATCACAACCACTGACTTGGAGAAAGTGGTTTGAGACCTGGCTCAAGCCACCAATGAAAATGAAGACTCACCGCCACCAGCCAATAGGAGATCAGCATGGGGCAGGGCCCTGCTGTCAACCCCAAATATAAGGAGGACGGACACCACACTGAGATCAATCCACCACTCAGCTTCCCAGCCCCGAGGATGTCTGGCAGCTCCAGACGAAAGCTCGCTTTAAGAGAGAGGAGAGAGAGAGAGAGAGAGAGAGAAGAGAGAGAGAAAAATCGTTAATGACTTTGATGACTATGGTATCATAGTTTTATCTGTAAAATTCAAATATATACACCTATTTTGACACTGTATTTGATCATGAACTCTATAGGTGCTCTACTAGCCTGTTTAAGAAGCACGGAAAAGCCACTATTCGTAAAATAGAGAAGAATCTCTACAAGTGTAACGGTGCTGAAGTAGCCATTACTTTTAATAAAGTATGCTTGAGAGAGGGTCTGCTTCCTAAGTACAAGTCTAGTTCACTAATTTACATCAATTTTCAACTTAAAAACTCTTCATATAGAGAAAAATGATATTGTTATGATACATAAGTTTTTCTGGGCTCAGCTCGTGTCGGCCTATGAAAGGATCCTTAATATCATTCTTTCTAGGGAAAATTATTAATCTAAAATTACCAGAGAAAAAAAACAAAATTAAGAAAATGTCAGTAAAACTGACTCGCTCACTCGTTAAAAAGAAGTGTCTGGTATGGCAATAGGGGCGAGTGGGAACACTACCACGAGACATTCACCAATTAGAACTTCCAATCAGAATCCCACAAGAGAGAGCTGATACCAACGGGCGATGCGGCGCTACTACTACTACTAGAGGACGCCACGGACAACAGCGCCCCTAGCGGACATCCTTATTATTAGCGCCAGCGTTCGGACGCATTTTCTTGTGCTTGTGCTATTTCACGAGGATTTATATCACCATCCATCATGGAACGTTCTGCCATTGCAACGGCTAAGTTAAGTGCCTCATAAGTAATGTTTTACTGTATTTTAGTCTTCCGGGAACCAGTATTTTCCTTCTAATAGGTCTATACGGTTTCCCGGTTGTCTCGTGGCGGCGCCATGCTGCCTCGTTAAGAATTCCCGGTCCTCCATACTGGGACTTCTTATACTTATGGCTTACTTTATCACGTTCCATCGTTTTTTACATCGAGTTTTAGCTAGGTTACCCGCCCTTTTACCATTTCTCTTAGTTTGGTATTTAGGGCTATTCTATGTTCCAAGCCCAGCATCCCGGCTCTTGCTCTTCATCGGCTATCGCTGGCTCCGAGTAGGCTTCTGTTCCTCGGAACAGTTTGCTCCTCCTGGGCTTCTTTTTCTTCTACTAAAAGTGTTCTTTTCCATCTTTACGATGTAAATTTAGTTCTATTTAGGGTGTTAGGCTAGCCTAGGTGCATGTCCCATGTATTGGTACAGCCTGGTTCACGTGGCCCTCCCCACGGTTGTGTTTGCTTCGCGGCTTAGGCCACTTGCGGTCACGTGTTCCATCACACCTTCCCCTTCCCCTTCCCTCCCTACCAGGTATAGGGAGGCGCTGGGGGACCCCTTGGTTGTCATGAACCAACCTCAAGTTAGACCTTCCTCCCCTCTGCTCTCTGAGGAGGCCAGGGGTTCCTCCCAGCGGGGGGTATAGGGCGACCACTCATAGGGTACCGGGTCTCCGAGCGGGTAGTTGTTGGGACGGGGAGGAGTAGGCCACCCCCCCTCTCTCTCTCCCGCCGTGTTACGCCGAGACCCTCCCCCCCCCTTCCCCAGTTGCTCAGCCACCCTCCCTTTCTATAACGAACGGAGCCTTCCGCCGCAGCCGGGGCACCTTTGGTTATAGATTACTGGCTCCGCCAGCGGGCGGGTGGTCACTACTAGTGGTCGGTTGCTTGCCTACTATATCCTTACATCTCTCCCCCGCTACCGGAAGGGAGCTTGCTTCTTACCCGGGCACTCTTCTAGTAGACGGGTGGGGAAAGGTTTGATAATTATTGTTATTTTTAAGGATATACCCTAATTTTACGATGATTTGTTTAATTTTATTATTCATATGTATACCATCCCCGCCATTATCCGTCGTGGTTTCATTTTACCACACCTGGTTGGATTCTATCTCTTGTCTCCGCCGTAGCCTAGGACAACCAACCATTTTACTACCACAAGTATTATGGTGGGGTCTCTGGTTTAATCTAACTTTCTCGCTCCGGCACAGCGGAGCACTGTTAGGCTGTAAGTGTTCTCCTGATACTTATGTATCTTTCCACTTACAGGCTACCAACTGTCAGGTCCTGGGATGCAACGCGACGTTGTACGACCCCTGCGGCCACGATGAGTGCAGGTCTCACGCTCCATGTGCCACGCCGTGCACGATATGATCGTCTGGCACCCGGGAAGCCTGCGCCATCTGCTACGACCTAGTCAGTCAGCTGGTGGAGGGGGTGGTAAGTCGATTATAGACTTCTTTATCATTTTACTAACAACTCTTACACATAAGTTTGTTAAACCCCGTTCCGCCATTAGAAGCTCATTTCGCCTTTTCTTTCAGGCTGCTGGTGTGAGGGAGGTCGCCCTTGCAACCCTGAAAGCGTGGGTAGGCGGCTTCAGAAAGAACGCCGCCAAAGGCCAGCCTTACATTTTAGACAAGAAGCTGGCCGTCCAGATCTTCCCCGGGGGCAAGTCAACAGGGTATGTTGACCCCTTATCCGCAGCCCCTCTCATAGCCTCCATCCAGCAAGAGATGCAGCAATCTTTCGGGGTCGTAGCCACACAGGAGTCGGTCCCGGACGTCGCTACCCTGGGACCTCAACATTGAGCTATGGCGGTAGGTGCGGAGGATTTGTTGGTTGAGGTAGGTGTGTCGGGCGCCCAAGGTCTTTCCTTGGGCGCTCCTGGATCTTCTCCTGTCCCTTCTTCAAGTGCTTCTTTCCAAGGCTTTGTGGGATCTGAGATCCCTACCCGCTCTCGCTCTCTCTGTACCCCAAAGGTGAAGGGACAGAGAGAACCGAAGACCCTAGTTAAGACGACTTCTAAGAAGTCGTCTTCGTCTTCTTCAGCTAAGAAGTCTTCGACTTCTTACGCTGACGCGGTGAAGGCCAAGCCGAAGCTCTTCTTACTCGAAGAGCTCTAGAAGCAAGTCTTCTAAGGAGAAGGCTCGCGCTCCCCCACCGAGCCAATGCCTTCTCCGGCCTCCACCGCATCCACTCCGGTAACGCCGGTTGGAGGAGCGGGACCCAGCACCTTTGATCCCACTGCTTTCTCAGCAGTGGTGATGCAACAGGTGGGTGAGATGGTCGGCTCTCAAGTCTCCGCCCTGGGGACAAAGTTTGAGCAGATGTTCGCACAACTGTCGAGCACTCTGTCTCAATCGGGCCAGTCCATCCAAGATCTCTCTAACAGAGTTAGAGAGAATGAGGACCGAGTAGCTGGGCTCTCTCAGGTCCCCCTTCCCAGTCTCCCCAGTAACAAGTGCTGGTATTTTCCAGCTTCCACCATATGATTCACTACCAGCTTTCTCTATGGAGAACCCATGGAGAGTAGCCGCTTACGCTCCGTTTAAGGATGTATGATCTCTATCCCGGCCCAGGAGTGTGGAACTCGAAGGATTGAGGACTTCGAGTTTTATCCTCCGGGTTTGTTTGACGCAGCCTTTCATTGGTGCTATGCTAGGCTGACCGTAGCGGCGCTTACTAGGGAAGACAAGATCTCTAGGGAGAAGTTCTCTACAGTAGGGATCATGCTCAACGTGAATGGGTTCACTGCCTTGAGGACTGGGAGTGTACAAACACCAGCTCCAGGCCTATAAGAGTCCTTTCACTATTTTTGCGACGGAAGAGGAGGCTTCTCTTCCGTTCGCTACAAAAATAGTGGAGAGACTTGCCAGCCACGTTCACTGCTTGGTAAGCTCAAACCGGACTGCGCCATGGACCAGTTCGGCGAAAAAGCTCCCAATTCTGCCTGATTCCATTGATTCAGGCGGAGTTCGACGCGCGAACTAGGTTTGGCAGGTCCCTCAATTCGCTGATCATAACAGAGATGGCTGCTCTCTCGTATGGCACGGAACCTCTGTTTAAGATCTTGGCCAAATTCCAGCTTCAGACGGTTCAGACGGATGCTTTCGGACTTCTTCCAAGCTAGGAGGAATTGCCGAAAGCACGTTCTGCAGGAGTGCACTATTAGGCACGAGCCTAATAGACTCCTGGCTTCTAGCATGTGGGGAGCGGATCTCTTCCCAGAGACCGCTGTAAATGAAGTACACCACGAGGCGGCTAGGCTCAACCAGAGCCTTAGAGCTAGGTGGGGTATTTCATCTAAGAGGAAGCAAGAATCCGTCCCCACTGCTGGTAAGAAACCAAACCGAAGTCTGGTAAAAGGTTCCAGCCTTACCAGAAACACCAGCAACAGCAGCAATTTGTTCAGGCCGTCCCGGTTACCCAACAGGGACAACCTGCTACTTCTAAGCAGAACCAGCCCATCCTCCTGCTGTCTCCTCAATCACAACCTTCGACCTCCTACGCACTCTCGCCGGCCTTCAACCCTACGTATGAAGGTCAGGGCTACCCTCCCTTTAACAAGACAATCGAGAGGTAGGGCGAGAGGCTACTTTCGCCAGCGTGGCGCAGGAAGGGCGACAAGGAGTAAGCAGTTCAGAGGAGGGCGTGGTGGTCAACCCCGCCCATCAACAATGAGGCTCCCCAGGTAGGAGGGAGGCTGTCTTCCGTCACAGGTGGGGGTTCAGCAATTGGGCACAGAGCATAGTGTCCAAAGGATTGGGTTGGAGTTGGATCAAAGATCCTCCTCCAATCAAATCATTCCGCCAAATACCATCAAAGGAATTGACAGATTATGCGGAGGAACTCCTTCAGAAAGGAGCTATTGGCGAGAGTCAAGCATCTAAAATTTCAAGGTCGCTTATTCAGCGTGCCAAAGAAAGGTTTTTCAACAAAAAGAGGTAATCTTAGACTTGTCAAAAGCTAAACTCTTTCATTCGTTGCGACAAGTTCAAGATGCTTACCCCTCTCGCAAGTAAGGACCTTACTTCCGCGTGGAGCCGTCACATTTGCTCCATCGATCTTACAGACGCATACTATCATATCCCTATAGCCAGACACTTCCGCCCATTCCTAGGATTCAGGCTAGGAAATCAGACATTCTCATTCAAAGTGATGCCCTTCGGTCTGAATGTAGCCCCCAGGGTATTCACGAAAATAGCAGAAGTGGTTGTGCAGCAATTGAGAACTCAGGAATCATGGTAGCAGCATACCTCGACGATTGGTTGATCTGGGCACCAACAGTCGAGGAATGTCTCAAAGCCACCAAAAAGGTAGTTCACTTTCTGGAACATCTGGGTTCCAGATAAACAAAACGAAATCAGACTTACCCCGGAGTCTCGTTTTCAGTGGCTGGGAATCCAATGGATTTGTCTTCCCACAATTTGTCAATTCCAGTGGCCAAACGGAAGGAAATAGCAAAATCTGTCAGACAATTTCTCAAATGCAAACAAACATCAAGGAGAAGCCAGGAAAGAATCCTAGGGTCCCTTCAGTTTGCTTCGGTGACAGATATCCTCCTGAAAGCAAGGCTAAAAGATATAAATCGAGTTTGGCGATCGAGAGCAAACGCCAAATCTCGAGACAAGTTGTCAGTAATTCCACAGATCCTTCGCAATCAACTCCGTCCATGGTCAAAAGTAAAGAACTTAGCCAAGTGGGTATCCCCTTCAATATCCCCTTCCAGTGTTAACCATTCACACGGATGCCTCCCTGTCCGGGTGGGGGGGGTATATTCTCAGTTCAAACAGGTTCAGGGGACTTGGTCAGTTCAATTTCGCCAGCTCCACATAAACGTTCTGGAAGCAATGGCAGTATTTCTTACCTTGAAGAGACTGCTTCCCCCGAAAAAGTCTCATCTAAGGCTAGTTTTGGGACAGTGGCAGTGGTAGTTCATTGCATCAACAGGGGAGGGTCCAAATCCAAGCATGTGAACCATGTCATGATAGCCATCTTTGCCCTAGCAAACAAACACAAATGGCATCTGTCCGCCACTCACCTGGCGGGGGTAAGAAATGTGATAGCAGACGCTTTGTCCCACGGTCAGTCCCTCTGGAATCAGAATGGTCCCTAGACTACGGGTCATTCCAGTGGATATGCCGGAGAGTCCCAGGTCTCCAAGTAGATCTCTTCGCCTCACAAGCGAACCACAAGCTCCCTTGCTATGTGGCCCCCAACCTGGACCCTCTGGCTTATGCCACGGACGCCCTGTCGTTAGATTGGGATCAGTGGAGAAAAATTTATGTTTTTCCTCCAGTGAATCTCCTCTTGAAAGTCTTAAGCAAGCTGAGACTTTCAAGGGAATAGTAGCTCTGATTGCACCGGACTGGCCCAAGAGCAACTGGTATCCTCTTCTTCTGGAATTGGGTCTCCGACCTCAACGGATTCCCAATCCCAAGCTGTCACAATCAGTACAAATGAGGACTGTGTTCGCTTCCTCAGAATTCTTCAGACCCTAACTTTATGGACTTCATGAAGTTTGCGGCTAATAAAGATGCTAATATTGATCCACAAAATATTCTCTTCCTAGAATCAGATAAGAGAGTCAACTATTAGACAATATGACTCAGCTGTTAAAAAATTAGCATCCTTCCTGAAAGAATCAAACACTACAACCATGACAGTTAATCTAGCTATATCCTTTTTTCAGATCCTTTGTTTGAAAAAGGTTTAGCAGCTAGCACTATTACTACTCATAAATCGGCTTTGAAGAAGATCTTTCAGTTAGGTTTTCAGATAGATCTGACTGAATCTTATTTCACGTCTATTCCTAAAGCCTGTTGCTAGACTTAGACCTTCTCAAAGGCCTACTGCAGTTTCATGGTTCTTAAATGATGTCCTCAAACTAGCTTCAGATACTGACAACTCGTCTTGTACATTCATAATGCTTCTTAGAAAGACATTATTCTTATTAAGCCTAGCTTCAGGAGCTAGAATTTCAGAACTGTCGGCTCTATCCAGAGATGCGGGTCATGTGGAATTCCTCCCCTCAGGAGAAGTTCTGCTTGCTCCGGATCGTAGTTTTTTGGCTAAAAAATGAGGATCCTCTTGCAAGGTGGGCCCCATGGAAAGTCATCCCACTTCCGCAAGACCCTTCTCTTTGCCCAGTATCAACTTTAAGAGCCTTTCTATCTCGTACATCCTCAAGATCCTCAGGTCCTCTCTTCATGAGAGAAAAAGGTGGTACTTTGTCAGTAAAGGTATTAGACAACAAATCCTTTACTTCATTAAACAAGCCAATCCTGATTCATTCCCAAAGCACATGACATCAGGGGAGTAGCCACCTCAATTAATTACTTTCAAACATATGAAACTTTGAGGATCTTAAAAAGTATACTGGATGGAAATCTCCGACAGTCTTTAAACGTCATTATCTAAAGTCCTTGGAATCTTTAAAATTTTCAGCAGTAGCAGCGGGAAACATTGTTTTCTCCTGATACTGTATAGTAGTTGTAGTACAGATCCAGGTCTCCTTTCTACCTACCTCATCCAACATGCCTCACCCTATCGCCATGCTACTCGGATATCCTAGCCTTAGCCGCTGAAATCATATTAGTGGATTGTCCCTTATTTTTTGCTAGGGACATCCACACTTTGTACTGATAATGTACTTCAGTGTACCTACCCTTATTTTTATGCTAGGGTAGGACACAATGTGTTTGTATATTTTGTAAATAAGTTATCTAAGTAAATCTATTTTGTTAAAATTACACTGCATTATTATAATTTACTGTGTTTACTGTAATTTTAAGTACTTTACATTACTAACTTTCTTTTATGTTACTCGTTTTTTTTTAGGGAATAACGGTTTTCAGACTTAAGTACTTAGTTTATATGCTGTAATGATTTTTTTTTTACTTTTTTATATTATATCCCTCATTTTACAACTGCTTTTCATTTGTCCTTTTTTCTCCCATCTTGTCTGTTTCTCTGGTACTCTTTCATAGGCCGACACGAGCTGAGCCCAGAAAAGGGATTTTGACGAAGGAAAAATCTATTTTCTGGGTGATTGGCTCGTGTCGCCCTATGAAACCCACCCTGTATTGTTTGCCCCCCCCTGCAGGACAAGATGTTTTTAGATAAGGATGTCCGCATGGGGCGCTGTTGTCCGTGGCGTCCTCTAGTAGTAGTAGTAGCGGCCGCATCGCCCGTTGGTATCATCTCTCTCTTGTGGGGATTCTGATTGGAAGTTCTAATTGGTGAATGTCTCGTGGTAGTGTTCCCACTCGCCCCTATTGCCATACCGACACTTCTTTTTTAAGAGGTGAGCGAGTCAGTTTTACTGACATTTTCTTAATTTTGTTTTTCTCTGGTAATTTTAGATTAATTTTACCTAGAAGAATGATATTAAGGATCCTTTCATAGGGCGACACGAGCCAATCACCCAGAAATAGATTTTTGCCTTCGTCAAAATCCTTTTATACATACTTACCTGCATATACTTAGCTTTAGACTCCGTCGTCCCGACAGAAATTCAAATTTCGCGGCACACGCTACAGGTAGGTCAGGTGATCTACCGTCCCGCCGCTGGGTGGCAGGAATAGGAACCATTCCCGTTTTCTATCAGAATTTTTCTCTCTACCACCTGTCTCCTGCGGGGAGGCTGGGTGGGCCGATTAATCGTATATATCTGCAGGTAGTAAGGTATGTATAAAACTTTATTGTATCATAACAAAGGGATTTTGACGTAAGGAAAAATCTATTTCTGGGCGATTGGCTCGTGTCGCCAGCGAAATATCCTTTAATCTATTATTTCTAGGGTAAATGTACTAACACATACCAGAGAATAAATAAAATAAAGAAAAAGGTCAGTATAAACTGACCTCGCTCACCCTCCAGGAGGTGTCGGTATGAACACTAGGCGAGTGAGACCACTACCACGAGCCAAATGCCAATAGAAATCTCCCACTACAAAATCCCTCCAAGAGGGGAGCCGACCCACAGAGTGAGCAGCTCGTACTACTACTACTCCATCCCATGCTGCCGACTGCTGCGCCTCTGGTGGCCATCCTGAAGTTAGCAGACAATCTTGGGCGAAGGGATGGGTAGGGTGGGATTTCGCTGGCGACACGAGCCAATCGCCAGAAATAGATTTTTCCTTACGTCAAAATCCCTTTTCTGGGCTCAGCTCGTGTCGCTGCGCGAAATCGTACCAGAGAAATAGCACAAGATTGTAAACAAAAGTAATAAAATGAGAATAAAAATAAAATAAATCAGAATAGGTCTCAAATAAAAGATAAAATATATATGAATCTACTATAATTGCTAAAAGATACATATACACAGGGGTATAAAATTAGAAATATGCTTAAATTACCCTTAAATCTAATCATGTTAGTTAACATAAGGTAATTACATATGTACAGGTAAAATTATTTACATGTATCAATGTTATCTGTGTAACAGCATGTATCAAGAGTATAATAGCAATTATAAAACGATCAACAATAATAATATATAAAGGAATGTATATGACTAATATACAAAAAATCCGTAATCATTATAATATGATGTATCCCCTAGCATAAAAATAAGGGGAAACATCCATGAGATCAATGTTTATAATCATTTGTGAGTGTCCCTAACCAGGACAATAAGGGGCACACTTACACTATCACAAAAGCAGCTAAGACACAAGGTGAATGCAAATGAACCAGGTAGGAATAGACGAACTTTTGGGTGAGGCAGGTAGAAAGGAGGACTGAATCTTCTACTACAAACTAGCTAGAGTCAGGGGAAACTATGTTACCCGCTGCTACTGCTGGGAATTTCAGAGCTTCCAAGGACTTAAGGTAGTGACGTTTGAACACTGTCGGCGATTTCCATCCAGTATACTTTTTCAACTCATCGAAGTTCATATGTTGGAAATAATTAATTGAGGTGGCTACTGCCCTGACATCATGTGCTTTCGGGAAAGAGTCAGGATTGGCTTGCTTAATAAAGTACAGGATTTGTTGCCTGATGCCTTTAATGGATAAAGTTCCACCTTTTTCCCTCCTAAAGAGGGGACCCGACGAAGATGAGGAGGTTCTAGACAGAAAGGCTCGTAAGGTTGTAACTGGGCAAAGAGAAAACATCTTGTGGAAGGGGTAGGACCTTCCAAGGTTCCCACCTCATCAAAGGATCTTCATTCTTTGCTAAAAAGCTACGTTTCCGGAGAAAGTAGGACTTCTCCTGTGGGAAGGAACTGAATATGATCCGGGTCTCTGGATAGAGCCGACAGTTCTGAAATTCTTGCTCCTGAAGCTAAGCTTAATAAAAATAGGGTTTTTCTTAAGAGCATTATAAATGAGCATGTGTCATTATCGGTTTCGGAAGCCAGTTTTAGGACATCGTTTAAGAACCATGAAACTGACGTAGGCTTACAGAAAGGCCTAAAGCCTAGCACATGCCTTAGGAATAGACGAGAAGTAGGAATCCGTCAAGTCTATGTTAAATCCAAATTGAAATATCTTTTTCAAAGCTGACTTGTTTGTCGTAATCGTGCTAGCTGCTAAACCTTTTTCAAATAAGGATCTGAAAAAGGATATAGCTGAATTAACTGTCATGATTCTAATATCCGAATCTCTCAGGAAGGTTGCTAACTTTTTGACAGCAGCATCATACTGCCTCAAAGTCGAATCCCTTTTATCGGATTCCAAGAATAGAATATTCTGAGGGTCAATATTCGCATCTCTTTTTGCCGCAAACTTCATGAAATCCAAAAAGTTAGGGTTTTGAGCGAATCCCTGAGGAAGCGAACACAGTCTTCATTTGCACTGACTGGGAGAGGCTTGGGACTGGGGATCTGAAGAGGACGAAGGCCCAGCTCCAAAATTAGAGGATACCAGTTGCTCTTCGGCCAGTCTGGGGCTACTAGAGCCACTTGACCCTTGAATGTCCTGAGTTTGTTCAATACTTTCATGAGGAGATTCACTGGAGGGAAGACGTAAATCTTCTCCCAGTTGTTCCAGTCTAGAGCCAGGGCGTCCGTGGCATAGGCCAGAGGGTCCAGGTTGGGGGCTACATCAACGGTAGTTTGTGGTTCGCTTGTGATGCGAAGAGGTCCACCTGTAGCCCTGGGACTCTTGAAGGATCCATTGGAACGAACTGTTGTCCAGTGACCATTCCGACTCTAGGGGTACTGATCGGGATAGGGCGTCTGCTATGACGTTTCTTACTCCAGCTATGTGAGTGGAGGAAAGATGCCAACTGAACTTGTCTGCCAGGGAGAAGATGGCTATCATGACGTGATTTAGATGACGTGACTTGGAGCCTCCTCTGTTTATACAATGTACTACCACTGCGCTGTCCAAGACTAGCTTTATGTGGGAGTACTTGGGTGGGCGTAACCTTTTAGAGTCAAGAACACTGCCATTGCCTCCAGTACGTTTATATGGAACTGACGGAACTGAGGTGACCAAGTCCCTTGAACCTTTTTGACCTGGGAATATCCCTCCCCAGCCGCTTAAGGACGCGTCTGTGTGGATGGTGACCCCTGGTGGAGGGAACTGAAGGGGTACTGACATTGATAAATTCTTGACTCTCGCCCATGGCCGAAGTCGATTCTTTAGAATCAGAGGCACTGAGGATAGTTTTGTCCCTGGACCTGACGTTTGCTCGCGAGCGCCAGATTCTGGTTAGGTCTTTCAGTTTGCTTTCATTAAGCGTTTGTCACTGATGCAAACTGGAGAGAACCCAGGATCCTTTCCTGGGCTCTCCTTGACGCTAGTTTGTGACTTAGAAATTGCTTGACTGACTTTGCTATTTCTTTCCTTTTGGTTGATGGAATCGACAGAGTGTGGGATGCTAGATTCCATTGAATGCCCAGCCACTGAAAGTTTGACTCTGGAGTGAGTCTTGATTTGGTCCTGTTTATTTTGAAGCCTAGATATTCCAGGAACTGAATCACTTTTCAGAGTAGCTCTGTTGCATTCCTCGACTGTTGGGGCCCAGATCAACCAATCGTCGAGATACGCTACTACCATGATCCCTTGCGATCTGAGTTGTTGCACTACCACTTCCGCTAGCTTCGTGAACACTCTGGGTGCCACGTTGAGTCCGAATGGAACTACCTTGAAGGAGAATGTCTGGTCTCCTATCTTGAAACCCAGATACGGACGGAAGTGTCTTGCAATAGGGATATGATAGTAAGCGTCTGTAAGATCGATAGAGGTGGTGACGGCCCCACGGGGGAAGTAGAGGTCCGCACCTGTGAGATCGTGAGCATCTTGAACTTGTCGCAGCGGATGGCTAAGTTTAAGCGGGAAAGAATCTAAGATTACCCTTCTTTTTTGTGAGCCTTTCTTTGGCACGCTGAACAAGCGACCTTGAAATTTTAATCTCTTGACTCTCGCTATAGCTCCTTTTTGAAGGAGATCGTCTGCGTACTCTGTCAATTCCTTGGAAGGAAGTTGACGGAAAGGGTCTGGTGGAGGTTGGGTTTCGTCAACCAGCTCCACCCAGACCTTTTTGACAAACTATGCTCTGAGCCCATTGGCTGAAGTTTCCACCGGTGGCGAAAGTGAACAGCCTCCTCCTACCTGAAGTTCTTCATTGGGTCTGGTAACCGCCTCGGCCTCCTCTGAAGTGCTTTCCCCTGTTAAAGGAGCCTCCCGATCCTCTCCCACGAAAGGAACGCTTACCTCTACCTCCTTACCCAGCGGTCATACTTCTGAGAAGCTTGACTCTCGAAGGCTTGATTGTAAGCTGGAGAGATGGCGTAAGAGGTGGAGGGCTGAGGCTGAGGGGATATCACATAAATTGGCTGTGATTGACCTTTAGAAGTGGAGGGTTGGGCTGTCTGCACTAACGGTACTGTTGGAACTTGTTGAGGAAAGCGTAGTTGCTTCTTCTGATAAGGTTGGAAACGCTGGGTTTCTTTTGTCCCTTACCTTTAGGAGTCAGGTCTTGCCTCCTCTTAGCCGAAAAGGCAGGCCCAACGATCCTTAAGGCTCTGGTTTAACCTGGTAGCCTCCGACTGGACCTCCTTAACCATAGCTTCTGGGAAGAGATCTGCTCCCCAGATGCTAGACGAGAGTAACCTATTCGGTTCATGCCGAATGGTTGCCTCTTGTAGGACATGCTTCCTACAATTCGTCCGAGCAGTGGCAAACTCAAACATATCTGACTGTACCGTTTGAGTCAGGGCTTTGGTCATGAGCTTAAAAATCGGTTCTGATCCATAAGCCATGGTAGCTACCTCAGACATAGCCATCGAATTGATGGATCTGGCTAGACGCGATTTTGCATCAAACTCAGCCTGAATAAGGCTATCTGGGAGCCTGGGTAGCTTTTCACCAAACTGCTCCATAGCACAGTCCGGTTGAGTTTGCCAGCTGAGAATGTATTCGGCAAGTCTTCCCACAATTCTCCAACTGAGGGGAGCAACGGAGAAGTGGGATCCGCTTCCTTCAACTGCGGTATAGATTCCCCCTTCTGGGCCGCTGGGATGGTCGACCTCGCGATCTTGGTTAGGAACGGGAGCGGGGGTACTCTCACCTCCATTGTAAAAAATGGTAAAGGGACTCTTAATGGTTGTATCTTGGTGTTAGAACAATCCATGTCCTCTAAACACCTGAGCCATTCTCTCTGAGCCTGGTCTCGTGAGTAGAGGACTGTCTCCTTAGGTACCCTATCGTCCCGCACCATAGCCGACGGCGTAAG
The DNA here is from genome assembly GCF_015104395.2 of Macrobrachium nipponense. Classification (NCBI taxonomy): domain Eukaryota; kingdom Metazoa; phylum Arthropoda; class Malacostraca; order Decapoda; family Palaemonidae; genus Macrobrachium; species Macrobrachium nipponense. The sequence continues at coordinate 35,509,838 of NC_061102.1, read as the reverse complement.
CCTTGCGTAGCCTATGAACGGTAGGCTGGAGGTCTTCCAACGGGAAAGGAACTCGAAGTCCCTTCTATTCTTCGAGTCCCAAATTCCGGTATAGAGATGAGACCGTCCTGGAAGGGGGCGTATGACGCTACTCTCCACGGATTGTTCATAGAGAACTGAGGTAGTGAGTCATACGGAGGAAGTTGGGATCCACTCGTGTTGGACAGTGGAGGAGAGGCTAGAGCGCTTCTCTCAGCCCAGCTATAATGGAGTCCTGGGAAGTAATCCTGTCCGACAGACGAGAGATCATTTGCTCCATGCTACTCTTTAAGGACCCAACCAGGTCACCCACCTGTTGCAACAGGCCAGCATTGGGGTCCAAAGCCGGAGCTGCTGCGGAGGTGGAGGGGAGGCTCTGAATCGGAACCAAAGGTAGCGGAACTGGTGATTCTGCCGGAGTGCGAGATCTCCTCTCTGGAGGATTTACTTCTCGAGGACTTAGAGCCGGAGCTAGAAGCTTTAGACCTGGATGCTCCGGGATTACCCAGCCGGAGACTTACGGGAGGAGGATGAAGCCGAAGTCGTCTTCTTAGACGACGACGACGTCTTAGTCAAAGTCATCACCCTTAGACTTGACCTTAGGTCTAACCGAAGCACCAGGAGGAGAATATTTTTCGTCACCGTAAAGCCTTGGAAGGATGGAGAGGTTGCGGAGTAGAAGAAACAGTTACGCCCAAGGGTGACCTTGGGTGTCCACCCCGTACCTACCTCGACCAACAGGTCGTCTATACCTACCATAGGTTCAACATTAATATCTAGGGTCGCGACATCCGTAGAGATATCCTGGTCCTGATCAGTTAATGAAGTGGCCAGCTGTTTGTTGGATAAGTGCGATAGTCGGATCCGCTTCTACGGTCGACGTATCCTGTCGCCTTGCCTCCGGGGTGAAGATTTAGTATGCCAACCGCTTCTCTAGGATGTAGGGCTGTCCCTTGGCGGCGTTTTTCCCAAAACCGCCGACCCAGGCCCGCAGGGTAGCCAGAGCGGTATCTCTTACCGCCGGAGCCTGGAAGAGAGGGCGTAGTTTAGATTTAAGAATCACTTAAAACTAAAACTTAAAAGTATAACTTAAATTAATTGCCTTAAGTTAAAATGATGAAAACTTAAGCGCTAAAAAAGAAGCGGAGCAGCTACTGGAGATGTAAAACACCCCTTACCCCTTCCAAAAGCTGGCTCACCAGATCGTAACATATGGTACACGTCTCATGGTACCAGACCTGGATGTCCCCGAGCGGAGTCGCGCATGGAGCATGGGACCGGCAAACTTTCGTGTCGCAAGGGTCCTGAAGTGTGGCGGAACATTCCCGGATGCTCACAGTTGGTGGCCTGTAAGTGGGGAGACACATGAGTATCTTTAAAAAACATCACTACAGTCTAAAGGACAGAAGAGCTCCGATGCATGCCGGAGCTCGGAAAAAATTTGGGCATAACCCCTCCCTGCATCGCCTGAATAGCTATAATCCGGAGAGTTAGATCCCGGTAAGATATGTAAGATGGGGGATGGTTTAAGGTTTTAATCTTAAGATAAACTTAAAGATAACTTAAACCTAACACACAAGAAAACAACCCGGACTAAGTCCAGTGCGTATAGCGGAGTGTAGTAACTCAGCAAAACGGTACGGTTAGTAGAGACCCACTGTATGCTCCGGTCCACTCTACTGGGTGGACCAACAACTCTCCGCTGGATACCAGGACTCCGATCAGGAAGGAGCCCTAGTAAGATGGGAAAGAGCGAGAAGACATACAGGCTCAAGCTAGCCCGGAGCGACAAGGTAGCGCGGAGGGTGGGCAAGCCAGTACCCCCCACTCCGTACCAACCGGCCGGACCGAGAAGCCGGAGAGGTCGAGACCAGTCTGGGTCTGTCCCGACTCCCTAGCCCCTCCGCCTGAGGGGAGAGAGGGAGGCAGGCTCGGGTATGTGGAGCGAGCATGGCAAGACCGACCCCCCGCCCCGAGCCCGACTCTATGGAAGAGCGGGAAGGGGGGGGTGGAAGAATGACTGGACAGGCGTCTGGCTGGCCCGTGATCACGAAGTGACCACTAGGCGGTAAGACCAAAAACGACAACTAAGCCTAGGACAACCACTGATCAGGGAAATGCTAATTCGGGAAAGCATACTGAACTGAAAAGGCGGCGGCAAATAAGACCCCTTGGGCCCGAACCAACTGATCAGAGAGATGCTATAGGGAATAAGCAACCCCGAACTGATGAGCGGATAGTATGGGCTCAAAGAGCCAGGACCTAGGCTAAGCCAGACGCCTAACTAACCTAACAATAAAAAATACACAGTTATATAAATAAATAAATGAAAGAAAGAAAACAATATAGCAGGAGAAAAAATCCAGGAGTGTACGACTAACCCGAAGGCAAGTCTACCACTCAAACGCTAGTCAGAGGCCGATACTAAGAACCTGGACTAGGGTCTGGATAGAAGAAGCCTACGTAAGGTAAATACATGCATGCATGACAAACCTGAGTAGACGTACCCTAAGTAAAGCGGATATCTAAAAGAGCGAAGATAAATAAGGGGATGTTCTAGGTATGGGAGACCAAGAACGAACCCATCACGAGGCAGAACCATGCTGCCATGCTTCCGACCCCGAGATCGTATTTATACCTAAAAAAACGGCAAATACCGTCTCAGGGCCGGAAAAAACCAACTAACCGTAAATACTGAGTACTTAACTTAGCTGCTGCGATAGCTGCACGCTCCATAATAGAAAATCCAATGAAAGGGCACAAAAAACACAGAGAGGAAAATATCACAACCGACTCGTGTGTGCTAACTTGAAAGGAAGGCCACCAGAGGCGCAGCAGTCGGCAGCATGGGATGGAGTAGTAGTAGTACGAGCTGCTCACTCTGTGGGTCGGCTCCCCTCTTGGAGGGATTTTGTAGTGGGAGATTTCTATTGGCATTTGGCTCGTGGTAGTGGTCCACTCGCCTAGTGTTCATACCGACACCCTCCTCCTGGAGGGTGAGCGAGTCAGTTATACTGACCTTTTCTTTATTTTATTTATTCTCTGGTATGTGTTAGTACATTTACCCTAGAAATAATAGATTAAAGGATATTTCGCGCAGCGACACGAGCTGAGCCCAGAAATATCATTTTATACATTCAACTTACCTGCCAGATATATACTTAGCTGATTGGCACCCTCGGTGGTGGGTAAGAGACAGCTAAATACTGAGTAGACAGGTAAACAACATACGTTGTAGGTAATAAATAAATAAAACCTTGGTTCCTATCTGTTTAGACAGAGGGTTGACTACCTAGCTATTGCTTAGGAGTCTACTCCGTCTCAAGAGCCTCAGCGAGGATGTGACCTATGGCTAAGAGTTCTTGTAGGTCTGTCAATGGGGTCTTATCCACTTACTCAACAGAACCTAATGGCCTTTGTCAATGGGGTCTTATCCACTTATATGACAATACACCTATGCCTAGTGGCATAATTAAGGAACACAACACCGATCCCGATCACCTGATCCTAACACGAGGGTTAGTGCTTAATTTGAAAAGAGTTATCCCCAAACTCCTTTCAAACAACCCCAAGAAAAAACACTACGTTAAATAAAATTAACTCACTAGTTAAGGATCAGTGTCGGCTCCCTCTCCCAGCAACGTATCCGCAGACACGTATAAACCAAGAGAGAAGGATCTCTCTTAGGTTAACTTGACATCCTTCGTGTAATGGGAAGTCAACACAGAGTTGCATCTCCCGTATGTGACAGCTAATATGTCCTTTATGACATATTGTTATGGAAAGAACAAGAATTCGCAAAAGCTCGCACTTCATGCGCTTTAATTCTCAGCTGTTTGAAGGAATCAAGTCACTTATGGAGTGCTTTAGAGATCACACTTGTCTCAAAGAAGACCAGGGTGTTCTTTGACATGGATCTCTTCTGGATGAAGCCTGAAGCCTGTCTGGCGCCTCGCGCCTGTCTGGCACTTCTAGCTCTTCCTTCGCATTGCGCCAGGCAATGCGCCAGGCTAGTTCTTATGGAGCTTTTGGCGCATTGCGCCAGGCTGGCGCTTCTGGCGCACTGTGCTTGGCTGGCGCTTTTTTGGTGCCTGGCGCCTGGCTGGCTCCTCCCCACTTGCTGGAGCTTCGAGCTTGGTAGAGTCTCGAGGCTGTTTGGCGATGTCCATCTATGCGCCAGGTTGGAGGCCCTCTCCTTCTCCGCATCAGACAATGACAGTGTCCCTTCGAACTGTCTGCCTCTGGCGTTTTTTCGCCTGTTTTGGCATTTGGCGCCTGGCTGGCGCTACTCTGTCCGAAAGTCCTGAACAACCACAATAGTTCATTAGGAGACTGGAGAAGGGTGGAAGAAATTCTTCCACTTTGAGCTTTTGGCCTCTAGCCAGGGGAGGTGATTGTAGTCAGTTACATCCAGTAGACGATAGGATATCTAACAGTACGAGAGAGAAGAGTCTTCCTCCGAAGAGGATCCTTCATGAGTAACTTCCATTGCTAACAAGATCTCTTCTTACATGTTGATGAAGTTTCTCGTTGCAGAATCTTCCCTCTCCTTGCCCAAAGGAAGGGAAGGAGCCTGGAAGTCGAAGGAGACTCCGAGCTGAAATTGGGCGGACCCCTGATTTCTTAGCTTTTATTATATCCCTCTGAATACCTTCTGGGAAGCATTTCGAGCCCTCATCGCACCCCAAAGACTCTGTAGGCAAACGGTAAACCATCTCTTCTTCTGTAGATGAAAATGTAAGTACCCTGTCTGGACAACGAGAAAACTATCTGAAAGCGTTGAGTCAGGAATAGAGGGTTTTAGTTCTTTTGCCAGACATACTATGCTGGCAAGAACCCATTGCCGAGTCTCCATTGAATCTGATGCGAGATTCCAATGCACCAAAAAAAATTCACTTGTCTTCTTGGTAGTTTAGGGCCCAGAGAAACAAAGAATTCCTTCATAAAATTTCTTAAAGAAGTTTGATGAGGAGCAGTTCCATCTTGTCGGAAAATGGAATCTGTGGCCACGAAAAGATCCCATTCGAAGTACATGATATCCTACTCTTGTCGTATTGAGGTATTGTATAAGATCCCGAAGATCTTAATCCTATGCTATCTCTAATTCCCCTTGTAGAGACAGAGTATAGCCTTTTACTGCGTTCTTTGATAGCAGATATATACAGAGGTGATTCCTCCCTCTGAAAGGGAAGAAAAACCGCTATGAGGTTCACAGAGGTATTGGAAGAGGCCAGTTTCCTCATTCCATCTAGCACGATCTGCAGCAATTCTATTTCTTGGCTATGACTCATGTCATTTACCTTGAAAAAAAACTCTCATTCATGTCCACTTCCGGTCAGTCTGCACGTAGACAGACTCAAGTGGAGAGGTTGTTAAGGTCCATATAGATACTGATAGAATAATAGATACTGATAGAATATCCAGACTCTTGGAAAAGCCTTCCGAAACATGCTGTGACAAGAACGTGACTCCGTGAATCCAACCTCTCGAAGGCCAACATGGGGCAAAAAGCATCATCCTCTCTTCCTCTGACTCCATTAATTATCTTAAAATATCTGTTAAGAATTTATATATATATATATAATATATATATATATAATATATATATATATATATAATTAATATATATTATATATATATATTATTATAGATATATAATTATATATAATATCTATATATATATATATATATATATATATATATATATACATAATATATATAATATATATATATATATAATATATATATATATATATTATATATATATATATATATCTATATATATATATATATATATATATATATTATATATATAGGGGAAAAAAGACTAATGTTTATTCCCCTTTCAAACTGGATGGCGTATATTGCTACCTTTCTTGGTTTGAGAATAAGGAAGCATTCTAGAGGAAGCTTCTTCGTCTTCAACATTGCGAAGAGATGTATGAGGAAGACATATCGCAAGTTTCCACAACTCTCTTTCCAACTAAGGGTAGAAAGAGCTGTAAATAGTTATCATCGAAAAGATTCTCACGGACGTGCAACCTTGTGCGCGAAACCTCTTAAGGATCGTTACGTTCCGTGTCTGTTCCAAACAGGTTCTCTCTTGTTAATGCGAACAGTGGCGAAAAAGAGATTCCCGGTTCTCCTTGAGATATGAGAGAGCTGTGGAATTGGCCTAATTGATTTTAAAAAATCCTTTCGTCCTTCCCTGGGATCGAACCCCCTTTCAATTAGACGGGGAACGAAATCGGGAACGAATCGTGACTTTACTTAGCCTGCTGTCAGAGAGGCTACTGAACCCTTTGGTTAACAACTCGCTATATCGAGAAAATATCAAGTCCACTAAAATGCTTGCAATTCTTTTAGACTATGTGCCAGAACATCTGTACCTCTGTCATGGTACCCGGCGCCATCTTATATGTTATTTCCGTTTCTTGGTAGGAAAAAACTCTATAGTCGTAATATAGTCCATTCAGGGAACCAAACTTCTGCCACGAAGAAAACGGTTTCCATTAGACTCATCCATCTCCTCACTGAGCATGCTCCGTTCTCTAATAAGGCTATGCTTTCGTAGGCATGAAAGCATTATATAATATAGTGCTCTACCTCGGTAGAATAATCTATAATTCTGTTACATTGCGGTAAACAGCATTGAAAGGTTGTAAGAGATCTTTCTATTGAAAGCTTCTTAGGAAAAACTCAGACAATGTTATTCATGCTTGCCTACAAATCCCCTCAATTCGAGGCTAAGTCCGTGATTGTAAGGGAGAGAAACGTACTGTCAGTCAATGTCGAAGGAGAGAGAGATGTAACCAACCGACTATGACCGAGAACCAGATGGTACTGTATTGGCTTACAGAGACAGCAGTCTTCTCTTGCTGTCTCAGTACATTCTTCCTGAGTTGCCAGTTATTCCATTCAATGAAGGAATATGGTAAAATTATTCTCGAGCTTAAAGAAGTATTCAATAATGCATATTTAAGCGAAACATCCTTCTTTAAATACAGAAGCTGAGTCGGTGTTGTCATAAGAAATCCTTTAAGTGTAATCCTTACCTAGGAAATCCCTGGAAGGACACAAGGAATTCAGTTGGCAACCATAGAGTAATTACGGTATGCGCATATGACTCGACCATACAGTATTCCTATACAGAAAATTCTCTACTCCATTCTTTCCTTGCCGAGGCAAGGAGAGAATGGAAAATTTTACTATCTTCGTTCTTTTTGTTAATAGAACGAACTAGTATTATCCAAAGGAGATCCCAAGTGAGAACCGAGGATCGAAGAGAATCTCTTAAGCTTTCTAATCTCTTGGACATAAGACTAAAAGGACAAATTCTACGCGCCTATTACTTGGAAGAGCCTCTAATCAATGAATGAGAGCTCCTCCGAATCTTGTCCAAGAGAGCTATATGCTAAGTATTGAGATCTTTGTGAATGAGAACTAACCCATTAAGATACAAAGAGTATAGGGATTTTAATCCAGGGCACTTGTTAAGTCTTCAATGATTTCCAAGAAATCGCGGAAGGGAACAGGATTCCTAGTTACAGAATCTAGGGTTTACGAAAGGAAAAATTGATGTTCCCTTTCCGCAGTCATTCCCTAACGCCGATGAGTATGAATGAAGGAGAGAGTCCACGTTGAGAGGAACTGCCTGTTACAGCAGTCTTCTGAATATTGGAGAAGGGCTTCTCTCAGTATAAGAATCATTCTGACAAAAGCGACGGCCGCCTGTGCGACATCTTGCGCCTTTGTAGGTCACTCACGTACTGAGAAGAAGAGCCCCTATTCGGTGAAAGACTGGCGGAAAAAGACTTTCTGTTCCTTTGGAACAGAACTAGAAGTCTTTTCTATTCTCTTGCACGATACAACAGATCTTTCCGATTTCTGAAGTCCCGAAGAGGAAGATCGTTTCCAAGGAGAAGAACTGTTGGAAGGCGACCCCAGCCTGGAGGATTCCGCATGTCTGGAACGTTCCGCTTGGTGGAAAGTTCTTCTTCGCGCTTGGAAAGTTTTCTCTTGTGCGGGGAAGGTTCCGCGCACCTAGAAAGTTCCGCATTTGGAATGTTCCGCGCATCCGGAAAAAGAGTCCCGCTTGGAAAGTTCTGAGCGTATGAAAGGCGATCCGCGCCTGGAAAGTTCCGTGCGTCTGGAAGTTTCCGCTTGTGCAGAAGGTTCCGAGCGCTTGCAAAATTCTGCTTGTGTGGAATGTTCTGCGCGTTTGGAAAAAGATTCCTGCTTGGAAAATTCCGAGCGCCTGGAAGGCGATTCGTATCTGGAAGCTTCCGCGCGTCTGGAAGGTTCCGCTTGTGCGGAAGGTTCCGTTCTCTTGGAAGGAAACTCGCGCCTGGAACATTCCATTCTTGTGGAAGGTTCCGTGCGTCTGGAAAAAGATTCCTGATTGGAAAATTCTTCCGCTTGTCTGGAAAGTTCGGAACGTTCGGAATGTTCCGAGCGCCTGGAAGAAACTCCGGGTTTGGAACGTTCCGTTATTGTGGAAGGTTCCGTGCGTCTGGATAGTTCCGAGCGCCTAATAGGCTCCTCACTCTTGGAAGGTGCCTCTTGCTCGGAACGATCCATGGAAAGATCCTTCTGTTTGTCCGCTTGATTCTAAGGCTCTTCGCTCTTGGACATTTGTTTTCGCTTTGAAGGCGCCTTGCGCCTAGAAAGCTCCTCTCTGTTAATCTCCTCTCCCGGAAAGTTCCTCCTGCCTGGAAAGGGCTTCAGTCCTGCCTGGCGCTCCTCGCCAAGATGTTTCTTCTACGGCTGAAGAAAACCACTCATCTATAGGAGCTAGTTGCTTGGGAGAAGGCGGAACATTCTCAGGAAGCTCGGACACAACTCCACGCTTCATGGAAGAAGCGAAACAGGAGATCAGACTCGGTTTCTCGCTTGGAGGGAGGAACGCGGCTCGCGCTTGGACTGTTGGAACGCGGCTCGCTGCTGGCTGCTGGAACGTGGCTCGCGCTAGACTGCTGGAACGCGGCTCCCGCTTCTAGCCCAGATGTCACTTGGTGTTCTCTTAACTTTCCGAGAACACGCTAGATCGTCCGAACTCCAAACATGTCCATTCTTTGTCTTTTCGGATGTAAGATGAAGAATCGAATGAAGAGACGCACATTTTTTAAGGATGCCTTTGCAATGGCCCTCCTTGGCAGTCTGGGATGCTCCAGATCCTGCCGAGGGGACGCCTGATCGGTGGGGATTCTCCATACCCTCCGTAAGGCTTTCAACATTCCTTCTCCTCTGGGCTTGGGAGCTTGGAAGAGGACTAGGCCGGGAGCGAGATGGAGCCGAACAGAACGCACCCTCCACTGCACTGGAAACAACTATACCAGGCAGTCCCCGGGTTTACGACGGGGGTTCCGTTCTTGAGACGCGTCGTAAGCCGAAAATCGTCGTAAGCCGGAACGACGCTTGGAAATATGTCTTAAACTAATAAAAGTTATAAAAACCTTACTTGTAATCCTTTGGTTACACTACATGTTGTTTCCTGTAGTTTATGTACAACCTGGAGTTATTTTCATAAAAGAATGCTGGTTCTTGAAGGTAAAAACTATTGTAATCCTCTGTGACACTACATTCTTGAAGTTTTATGTACAACCTGGAGTGATTTTGCAAAATCTTGAGGGCTACAAGAACAGCTGATTACTATTTACGTATCATATAGACTAATTAAAGTAAATGTATCTTTAAATAGGCTTATATATTAGTATCAACAAAACATTTCCTGCCATGAGTCAGAGGCCGTTTAATGAAACGAACACTTCTCTGTCCTATCTGTTCAGAAAATAAACGTTACGTCAATCCCCGAGACCATTGTTGCCAAAGTGTCTCTCTCTCTCTCTCTCTCTCTCTCTCTCTCTGATCAAATTACATTGGAAACTTGACATACGATTGCCCTAATATACGAATGTTTTGAGATATAACAGAAAATTTGCGAAAATACAAGCTTTGATATACAACGAAATATTTGAGATACGATTTTGCGATGAGTGTTAGTTGTATAGGCGACCGATAAATGGCGTTCAGTCTGTTTGTTTGTTGGTGCTGCATGTTAACACGTCGTTGTTTAGTTCGTTGTATTTGCGCCTATTTTTCGTGTTATTTTGTCTATTTTATTATTAACCATGGGTCTCAAAGCTAAAGACAAAGCAGGTGATAAGAAAAACCCAAGAAAATGATTTCGATGGAAGCAAAACATGAAATTATAGCAAAGCATGAACGTGGCGTTCGTATCGTCGATTTTGGCAAACGAGTATGGTCGAAATCCTTCTACAATATCCACGATCATCAAGCAGAAGGAAGCTATAAAAACCCCCGAGACCATTGTTGCCAAAGCGTATCTCTCTCTCTCTCTCTCTCTGATCAAATTACTACTGGATAATGTCTCTCTTTGGATACTTCGATTTTGCCAAATATTGAGGGCTACAAGAACAGTTGATTACTATTTACGTATCATATAGACTAATTAAAGTAAACGTATCTTTAAATAGGCTTATATTATTAGTATCAACAAAACATTTACTGGCATGAGTCAGAGGCCGTTTAACGAAACGAACACTTCTCTGTCCTTAACTCGGAGCGTCGGAAGACGCCTCTCTCTCTCTCTCTCTCTCTCTCTCTCTCTCTCTCTCTTCTCTCTCTCTCTCCTCTCTCTCTCTCTCTCTCTCTCTGATCAAATTACTGGATAATGTCTCTCTTTGGATACTTGGAATTTGCGTTGTAATCTAACCAGAAACTTCGTTTTGTTATTATTACTGGAAACAAGCAATGATTTTTTCATTATTTGCGCTTTTGGACTGTTATATGTAAAACTAGTATGTATTCATTCGCTCGGGAAACTAGTTCCGCATATGAGGCGTCACTAAAAAACATAGAAAAATACAACATAAAAAGTGTCGAAAATCATCATAATCTCAAAATTTTTGTTGTAATCTAACCAGAAACTTATTTTTATTAATATACTGTGCTAAACTATAAAGGATTTTTATCATAGTATGCGTTTTTTAAAAGCGTCGTTAACTCGGAGCGTCGGAAGACGCCTCTCTCTCTCTCTCTCTCATCTCTCTCCTCTCTCTCTCTCTCTCTCTCTCTCTCTCTCTCTCTCTCTCTGATCAAATTACTGGATAATGTCTCTCTTTGGATACTTGGAATTTGCGTTGTAATCTAACCAGAAACTTCGTTTTGTTATTATTACTGGAAACAAGCAATGATTTTTTTCATTATTTGCGCTTTTGGACTGTTTATATGTAAACTAGTATGTATTCATTCGCTCGGAAACTAGTTCCGCATATGAGGCGTCACTAAAACAAAAAACATAGAAAAATACAACATAAAAAGTGTCGAAAATCATCATAATCTCAAAATTTTTGTTGTAATCTAACCAGAAACTTATTTTTATTAATATACTGTGCTAAACTATAAAGGATTTTTATCATAGTATGCGTTTTTTAAAAGCGTCGTTAACTCGGAGCGTCGGAAGCGTCAGCGTCGTAACCTCGGAACAAGCGTCGTAACCCAGGACGGATTTTTCCATTGAATATTTAAGAAAAAGCGTCGTAACCTCGGAACGTCGTAAGCCGGAACCGTCAGTAACCCGGGGACCGCCTGTATTCACTTCTTACCTTTTTTAAGAGCTCGCAATATGAGCTCTCTAGATTTATTCTTCAAATTTTCACAAGATGAATTTGTAGTTTCTGTGAGGTAAGAAGGTGATGAGGATGCAACAACTACTAGTATTGTTAATACTCTAATTGCTCGTTAATACGAGACATATTAACGCTTCCTAAAAGGAAGCGTTTTTAGTAATATGCTTTCTGACTTCCTTGAATAGGAAGTTGAGTGTTTAAATTCCTAAATCAAGCTTTTTTAACACTTCTTACACGTATTAGTGAATAGATATTAAAGTTTCCCTTTATTGCAAAATATGTGAGTGTCTACCGACAAATTCGGTAGTTTCACGTAAATTTTTTCTTTGAAAACTCGAAGCTAAATACATTAAAAAGTTACTAAAAGCGTATGCCGAACCAAAGACCCAGTACTTACCTGCAAAAGACAGCCAGAGAATCGATGGCGATGAAAAAAACGAAAATCAAGTCAGAGGTACCGCAAATGTTGTTTACAATACGGGCGACAGAAAAATTCTGATAGAAAACGGGAATGGTTCCTATTCCTGCCACCCAGCGGCGGGACGGTAGATCACCTGACCTACCTGTAGCGTGTGCCGCGAAATTTGAATTTCTGACGGGACGACGGAGTCTAAAGCTAAGTATATATCTGGCAGGTAAGTTGAATGTATAAAAATACCTTGTCACATATGAATAGAGTTTCTAAAGATTAATTTACGCTCAATACAAGCAAGAAAATCGCTCTGAATTGAGTTAAATACGGTGAAATAATCTTACCTCTGCCCTCAGCTGATTTTTTCAAAGCAAAACATGATCAGTTTGTTGGTATTTTATAACACAAATAATAATACAAGACTACATACAGTATTACTATATAAAGCGAAGTAAATGATAACTTTTAAAAGAGCAGAGGAAAAGATGCATATTCGTTATGTTTGGATTTTATGAGGCGATCTCAGAACCTAGCCTACGGAATGTAAAACCCAGTTATGAATATATTTAACAAGCGCCCTAAAAGTGAAACGCCGCTAACCGATGGCAACGGTAACCGCGGGCTGCCTGTATATTAATTATCATATCAAAGTCAATTAATCATTAATATTAAACACAGTATATGCATATTTATTCAGAATAACAATTTAAAGATCCCACCAAGAAAATTGTAATTAACAGCTAGTCAGCAAGAGCTCACAAACATATGTCTTCATCGGAAGATGGCCGAAAGCAAAGTGGAGTGTTTACATTCAGGCAGGTGGACATACCTGTCTACCAGGCAGAAGTTACTGCCTAACCACCTTGTTCAAGAATTTAATGGCCACATTCCGTCCTCTGATGAAAGTAATTCCTTATGTAAAGGACCGAGGGTTGTCGACATATCATATAGGAACAAAAGTAAAATTTCAATCCTGTCATATTATGACTCCCATATAAATTACAATGATGATAAAGGTAATGAATGGTATTTCAAACATTAATACTTGCAGTTCTATACAACTGAGTTCATGTGTGATTAAGGAAGAAAAATAATAAGTGCAGGAAAGAAAAGGTGACTGCCACTTCTAATGGTTATTCAGTCTCCCTCATGAAACACTGCAGGTAACCCTTATGTAATCTACTATATTTATGATATCCACTCTTTATCTCTTGGTACAAGTCAATAAATGAAGGCATAGTATAGTATATGCATAATTTAACATCTATTTTTTAAACACTACTTACCTCTCCATTATATATAGCATTTACTTCACAACAGCAGTAGTTCAAGGAAAAATAAGAGAACACTCAGTTTTTTATGAATATCTGTCTTCTATCCATCTCCTTCCTCCATCCCCGACCAGGGCACTCATAGCCAGTCAGTCTACTATCCACTTTAAATGTGGGGAGGCAGGGCGGGCCAGTCATATACGAGGTACTAGACGTATTTAAAAATAAATCCTAAATTAAGGATGTACGTATCTATATTTCTATAAATGAACCTTACCTCTCCATTATCTACCTGATTCCACGTTTGCAAAAAAAGAGGTGGGCCAAGTGGAAATCAGCAACCCTTTAAAAGTTATGTAGTAACAAAATATTTTGTACAAAACAAGTGTCTGTTTACACAGTGATTGAAATCCTTTGTCTATTACCACCGCCTTAGGAGGATTGTCACTCAGGTATGAGATCCTCATCATGAAGCATCATGAAGAGCTGAGGTCTCTTTGGAGGGTTTCTCCCTTCAGCAGAAAGAGAGGTATGGTTACTGTGCCAAAACCCTGAAAAGCCAATGATGGATAACTAATGACATACATACAAAAAAGGGATTTTGACGAAGGAAAAATCTATTTCTGGGTGATTGGCTCGTGTCGCCCTATGAAAGGATCCTTAATATCATTCTTTCTAGGTAAAATATTAATCTGAAAATTTACCAGAGAAAAACAAAATTAAGAAAATGTCAGTAAAACTGACTCGCTCACTCTTAAAAGAAGTGTCGGTATGATAATAGGGGCGAGTGTGGAACACTACCACGAGACAATCACCAATTAGAACTTCCAATCAGAATCCCCCCAAGAGAGAGCCGATACCAACGGGCGATGCAGCCGCTACTACTACTACTAGAGGACGCCACGGACAGCAGCGCCCCTAGCGGACATCCTTAATTTTTAGCGCTAGCGTCAAGACGCAATTTTCCTTGTGCTGTGCTATTTCTGGATTTATCTCTGTATTCTACCATGGAACGCTCTGCTATTGCCACGGCTAAGTTAAGTAACTCATAAGTAATATTTTACCACATTTTTATCTTCCAGGTACCAGTATTTTCCTCTTAAATAGGTCATATACGGTTCCCCGGTTGTCTCGTGGCGGCGCCATGCTGCCTCGTAAGAATTCCCGGTCCTCCATACTGGGACTTCTTATACTTATGGGCTTACTATATTACGTTCATTGTTTTTACATCGAGTTTTAGCTAGTTCAGCCCTCCTACCATTCTCTTATAGTTTGGTATTTAGGGCTACTATTATTATTCCGGCCCAGCATCCCGGCTCTTGCTCTTCATCGGCTATCGCTGGCTCCGAGTAGGCCTCTGTTTCTTGGAACAGTCTGCCTCCTCCTGGGCTTCTTTCTCTTTTACTAAAAGTGTCTTTTCCATCTTTTCGATGTATATTTTTATTATATTTATTTGGGTGTTAGGCTTAGCCTAGGTGCTTGTTCCTTGTATTGGTACAGCCTGGTTCACGTGGCCCTCTCACGGTTGTGTTGCTCGCGGCCTAGGCCACTTGCGGTCACGTGTCCCATCGCACCTTACCCTGCCCCCGCCCTCCCCTTCTGGTATAGGGAGGAGCTGGGGGACCCCTTGGTTGTCATGACAACCTCAGTTGCCTTCTCTCACTACTACTTTAGAGGGCGGCCAGGGTTTCCTCCCAGCGGGGGGTTATAGGGCGACCACTCATGAGTACCGGGTCTCCATGCGGTAGTCGGTGAGGCGGGGAGGAGTAGGCCATCCCTCCCCCCCTCTCTCGCTCCCGCCGTGTTACACCGAGACCTTCCTCCCCCCTCCCCAGTTGCTCAGCAACCTACCTCGCTATACGAAAGGAGCCTTCCGTCGCAGCCGGGGCACCTTTGGTTATAGGTTACTGGCTCCGCTAGCGGGCGGGGTGGGCACCACTAGTGGTCGGTTGCTTGCCTACTATATCCTTACATCTCTCCCCCGCTACCGGAAGAGAGCTTGCTTCTTACCCGCGCACTCTTCTAGTAGACGGGCGGAGGGAGGTTTGTATTATTATTATTATTATTTTTAAGGATATACCCTAATTTTACAATGAATTGTGTAATATGATTAATTTTATCTACCATCCCCGCCATTTTCCGTCGTGGTTTCCATTTACCACCACTCCTGGTTGGTTCCCTTTTGTGTCTCCGCCATCAGCGGAGCTATAGCCTAGAGCACACAACCAACCTGGTTACCACACGTATTTTGGCGGGGCTCTGGTTTAATCTAACTTTATCGCTCCGGCACCAGCGGAGCATCTGTTAGACTGTAAGTGTTTACCTGGTACTCATGTATCTTTCCACTTGGTGAGACGTACCCGCGTGAAGTCACAATAATCAACAGATATCACAAGTTTAACATACGACTAGAATTTGAGAAATATCTAGAAGTGTTCGTGAACTATCGGTGATAAGATTAGTGTGAAAATAGTAGGATAAAGCGTCTTCTAGTTAGTTTATCAAGTGTAATACTATAAATCAGAACAAGATGGCAGTAAGTTCCAACTGCGGGAAAAGGTGGCGTAATTTGGCGTGCTTAGCAGATTCACAATACGATGAGGTAGCAGGAAGGGAACTGGCATTTCTCATCTATGAAATCAGCAACAGTCCTAACAAAAAGATACAAAAGCATTCATAGATATATTGAAGGATATAATCCTTCAAACTGGAACAAATCTAATGAAAACATCTTGAAAATAATTGAAGAAGTTCCAAATAAAATCCAAGTGGTCAAGAAGGACTCATAAAGAAAAATATACATAAACCAACATATTCCGACAAAGAAAATGAATAAGGTAAATCTTGTGAATATACTAATTGATGCATTAGGAAAAAGAATGCCAAAAGCATGCAAACTGTGTAAGGTTTGGTATAGCATAGTCAATCCACAAACCTAATCAGAAAATGTGCTGCATGCAACATTCCGACCCATCCACAGTGTGCTGAGGTAATACAAGATTTGAGAAAAGATACAAGAATTTTTTTGTTCAACATGTCTATCATGGATAGACAATGTTATTAAATCAAGATTGAATGAACAAATAGTTGAGGATGAAGAAGAAGAGGAAGAGGAAGAAGAAGAAGAAAAAAGAAGAAGAGGAAAACGGAAGAGAAGTAAACAAAAATGAAATGACAGAAAAAAAATAAGGAAAACAAAGAACAAGATAAAGTATGGATGCAGAGATACTCATTGATACTACATATGAGGCAATAAAGCAGCATACCTACGAAGAAATAAAATACGATATGACAACAGAAAAGCAAATCCCGAAGAGGCTCTACCCAGATCTATACAATGACGGGAGAGGAAAAAAGGGGAAAAAATAGACAAGAAATAAAGACAAAATCTGCAACCTTTTGAAAAGAGGGAATTGCAGATTTGGAGAAAGATGTTACTACAAACATCCTAAGATATGTCAAAAACTATGAAATATATGGTAAATGTGCATACTTAGATGGATATGGGGATGATTGCAGAGATCTGCATCCAAAAATATGTAAAAACCTAAAAGAAGGAAAAGGATGTTAAGTTCGACGAAAAATGCAAATATAATGCACCCTGGGTAGCCATGAATCATAATCAAATAAATAACCAACCAAGTAATAAAATCCAAAATAAGAAAGAAACAAATAAAGAGAGAAATCAAGAATATCAGGTAAAAGAGAAAAGCAAACCACCAATGAGATATGCAGAGGTGTCAGCAAAAAATTTCAAAGCATCAGCTCCGAAATTCTACTCAAGAGATAATAACTGTATTTATTATGCAAGAGGATATTGCAGAAACGGAGAAAATTGCAGATTCAGACACAAAATTAATAATTATGATGAAGGGAAGATCAAAATATTATGGAAAAGTTGGATTTTTAATGTCAGAATTTTCTGGAAATGAAAAAAAGAACAACATACCAGAACAGAAAGAGACATGGGAAAATCCTTATTTACTATCAGTATTAAATGAAGGAGAACACGCAAACCATCATAGTGATGAATGCGCAGGGTTTGTTTACGAGTAACTCAAAAAGAAAATAGAGTACTTAGAAGAACTAACCCAAAATGAAAAGAAAATAGATATAATGAATATAAGTGAAAAAACTCGTATTCCCAAGAGACTGGGAATGATGATCAAATAAAAGGGTTCCAAACTTATAGATCAGATAGAAAAAATAGGAATCAAGGGGGAAGCCGCAATATATGGGAAAGACAAAAAACAAGGCGGAAAAATATATGAGAAATATAGTAACTCAGAATGTGAACTAATAGCGGTAGAATTTGAATCTGAAAAATTGATGAACATAGTAATATATAGACCTCCTAATACTAAAGAGTTTGACATAATAATTGAAAAATTGGATGATATATGTAGAAATCACAAGGACTGGACCTATTCTCCTATCTGGTGACTTCAACTTTCCTTTCGTAAGAATGGAAAGAACGAATAGGAGATTGTGGTTGTACTTATACATATAAAAAAGAGAGTAATAGTAGTGCAGAAGATAGAGGCAATTTGAAAAGCTATTAGATATGCTACTAGAATACAACATTCAACAAATAAATCACCTGCCAACAAGAAAGGAAAATACTTTAGACTAGTATTTGTGAACGAGATGAATTATGTTAAAGAAATAATAGTTTATAATGCGAGTATTTCAGACCTAATGTCATAGAATTAACAGTTCATTCCAAAGCAAGTGAAAATAGAGATAAGCAAGAAATGAAAAAGTGGAAGGATATGGAAAATACAACTTCTACAGTAAAAATATAAAATGGTCAGAAATTAATGAAGAAATTAAACAAAGATTGGGATAACATTTTCGTAATATGATGACAATAAGGGTAAATACGGAGATATTATATAAAATATTGGAGATAATAGTGGAAAAATATATACCGAAGAAGAAAAGTAAACATCATTCATGCATACCAAGAGACAGAAGGATCTTGTTCCAGAAAATCAGAAAGTGGAAAAAAGGTCTTGCAAAAGAAAAAATGCATGGAAAGTTATAGAACTAAAAAGTAAGATAGAAAATGCAGAACAAAAGATTATACAATCAAAAGAAAATGAAAAACGGGACTTGGAAGAAAAAACCCTATTAAATATCAAGCAAAACCCCAAACTATTATACTCATATGCGAAGAAGATGAATAAAAGAAGAATAGAAATAGAAAGGCCCTCTGAGAATTGAAGGGAGATTAACGAATGAAAAAAGGAAATTTGCAACATACTGGCAGAAGATATAAGAGAGAATTCACCCCTAGAATAGATAATGAAGATAATGATATAGAAGTAAGGGATGAAAATAGTGAATATTTAGCTGACATAGATATTAATGAAGCTGATATTGTGCAGGCTATTAATGAAATTAAAAATGGAGCTGCTGCAGGGCCTGATGGAATTCCTGCTATTTTGTTAAAGAAAGTAGTTCATTCTATCGCAAAGCCACTTGCAATATTATTAAGACAAAGTGTAGATACAGGCAAGATATATGATGAGCATTAGCAAATTAGCATTATTACCCCTACTTTCAAAAGTGGATCAAAGACTAGAGGCAAGTATTATAGGCCTGTGAGTCTAACATCACATATTATGAAAGTGTATGAAAGGGTAATGAAGAAAAATATTATGAAACATTTAATAAAAATAATTTGTTTAATAAAGGACAACATGGTTTCGTACCCGGAAAAAGTACACAAAACCCAACTGTTAGTCCACCGTGAAAACATATTCAAAAATATGAAAAGCGGAAATGAAACAGATGTGGTTTATTTAGACTTTGCGAAAGCTTTTGATAAAGTTAGACCATAATATATTAGCGAAGAAAATTAGAAAACACAATATCGTGGATAAAGTAGGAAGATGGTTAAAAGAATTTTTACACAACAGAAAACAGATAGTTATTGCAAACGACGAGAAATCGGATGAAGCAAGGTAATATCCGGTGTGCCGCAAGGTACGGTGTTAGCTGCAATACTGTTTGTTATTATGATTGAAGACATAGACAATAATGTTAAAGATTCGTAGTGAGGGTAGTTTCGCAGATGACACAAGAATAAGTAGAGAAATTACTTGTGATGAAGATAGGAACGCTCTACAAAGAGACCTTAACAAAGTATATGATTGGGCAGAGGTAAATAGGATGGTATTTAACTCTGATAAATTTGAATCAATAAATTATGGAGACAGAGAAAGAAAGCTATATGCATATAAGGGACCTAATAATGAGACCATCACGAAATAAGGAAGCAGTTAAAGACCTTGGTGTGATGATGAATAGGAACATGTTATGCAATGATCAAATAGCAACTCTGTTGGCAAAATGTAAAAGCAAAATGGAATGTTGTTACGGCACTTCAAAACAAGAAAAGCTGAACACATGATTATGCTGTATAAAACATATGTTCGTAGTCCACTTGAATATTGCAATATGATATGGTACCCACATCTTATCAAAAAGGATATTGCACAAATAGAGAGTGTACAAAGGTCATTTACAGCTAGAATAGAAGAAGTTAAGGACCTAGACTACTGGGAAGACTACAATTCTTAAATTATATAGTCTAGAAAGGAGAAGAGAACGCTACATGATAATTCAGGCATGGAAACAGATAGAAGGAATAGCAGAAAATATCATGGAACTAAAAATATCAGAAAGAGCAAGCAGAGGTAGATTAATAGTGCCCAAAACTATACCAGGAAAAATAAGGAAAGCACACCAGGACATTAATCCACTACGCACCAGCATCGATAATGCAGCGTCTATTCAATGCGTTGCCAGCTTCATCTGAGGAATATATCAGGAGTGAGCGTAGATGTGTTTAAGAATAAGCTCGACAATATCTAAACTGCATCCAGACCATCCAAGATTGGAAGATGCAAAATATACCGGAAGATTGTACTAGCAACTCTCTGGTAGACACTAGAGGTGCCTCACACTGAGGGACTGGGGCAACCCGCCCAACAAGATGTAAGGTCTGTAAGGTAAGGTCAGGCTACCAACTGTCAGGTCCCAGCGTGCAACGCGACGTTGTACGACCCCTGCGGCCACGATGAGTGCAGGTCTCACGCCCCATGTGCCACGTCATACAACGAGATGATCGTCTGGCACCCAGAAGCCTGCGCCATCTGCTACGACCTGGTCGGTCAGCTGGGAGATGGGGTAAGTCCGTTATAGGCTTCCTTATCATTTTACTAACAAACTTTTAGTCATAAGTTTGTTAACCCCGTTCCACCACTGGAAGCTAATCTCGCCTTTCTTTCAGGCTACTGGTGTGAGGGAAGTCGCCCTCGCCACCCTGAAAGCGTGGGTGGGCGGCTTCGGGAAGAACGCCGCCAAAGGCCAGCCCTACATTCTGGATAAGAAGCTGGCCGTCCAGATCTTCCCCACGGGCAAGTCGACCGGTTACGTTGACCCCTTGTCCGCTGCCCCTCTGATAGCCTCCATCCAGCAAGACCTCCAGCAATCCTTTGGGTCGTAGCCTCCCAGAGTCGGTCCCGGACGTCGCTGCCCTGGACCTTAACATCGAGCCCATGGCGGTAGGGGTGGAGGATTTGTTGGTTGAGGTAGGTGTGTCGGGCGCCCAAGGTCTTTCCTTGGGTGCTCCTGGATCTTCTCCTGGCCCCTCTTCAAGTGCTTCATTCCAAGGCTTTGTGGGATCTGAGATCCCTACCCGCTCTCTCTGTACCCCCAAAGGTGAAGGGACAGAGAGAACCGAAGACTCTGGCCAAGACAACTTCGAGGAAGTCGTCTTCGTCTTCTTCGGCTAGGAAGTCGTCGACTTCCTACGCCGATGCGGTGAAAGCGAAGCCGAGCTCTTCTCACTCAAAGAGCTCCCTACGTAAGGCAAGGCTTCGGAGAAGGCTCGCGCTCCCGCCGAGCCCAGTGCCTTCTCCCGCCTCCACCGCTCCACTCCGGCTACGCCGGTAGGGGTAGCAGGGCCTAGCACCTTTGATCCCTCTGCTTTCTCAGCAGTGGTGATGCAACAGGTGGGCGAGCTGGTTGGCTCGCAAGTCTCCGCCCTGGGGACACGATTCGAGCAGATGTTTGCACAGTTGTCAAGCACTCTGTCTCAATCAGGCCAGTCAATTCAAGACCTCTCTAACAGGATGAGAGAAAATGAGGACCGAGTAGCCGGGCTATCTCAGGTTCCTCTTCCAGTCTCCCCACGGCCAAGCACTGGGAGGATTCTCAACTCTCCCGCCATACGACTCTCTGCCAGCTTTTCTCTATGGAGGGAAAAAAAAACCCCATGGAGAGTAGCTGCCTACGCTCCTTTCAAGGATGGGATGATCTCTATCCGGAGTGTGGAACTCGAAGGATTGAGGACTTCGAGTTTTTACCCTCCAGGTCGACGCAGCCTTTCATCGGTTATGCTAGGCTGACGGTAACGGCTCTGACGAGGGAAGACAAGATCTCTAGAGAGTCGGTCCTATATAGTAGAGATCATGCTCAGCGGGAATGGGTTCACTGCCTTGAGGACTGGGAGTGTACGTAACACCAAACTCCAGGCCTACAAGAGTCCCTTCACTATTTTCGCGACGGAAGAGGAGGTTTCTCTTCCGTTCGCACGAAATTAGTGGAGAAGTCCCTTCAGGCAGTCCTCAAGGATGAGCCCATCCCACAGTTGAGGGAGGCGGAGTCTACTTCTCCGCTCTTCCCGGCTTTCGGAGAATTGTGGGAGAACTTGCCAGCTACATTCACGCTTGGTAAGCTCAAACCGGACTGCGCCATGGACCAGTTCGGCGAGAAACTACCAAGGCTGCCGGATTCCCTAATCCAGGCAGAGTTTGGACGCGCGAACCAGGTTTGGCAGGTCCCTCAATTCCCTTATAATTACGGAAATGGCTGCCCTCTCTTATGCTACGGAACCGCTGTTCAAGATTTTGGCGAAATCTCAGTTCCCGACGGTACTAACGGACGCTATATACCTTTAAAACTCAAT
>NC_061102.1:35477209-35482209 GCF_015104395.2 Macrobrachium nipponense | reverse complement strand
AAAACTAGGTATTGAAACACGGGTCTGTAATCCTGTAGAGTTTAAAATCAGGTTTCAGTCTGTTCTGGTGAATCTAGAGATGAGGGGTGCTGGCGACTGTATATGTTGGGGACCAATGTTGCGGAATTATCCATCATATTCCATTACCTTCTTTGTTGCACAGGAAATAAAAACTGCTCTACACAAGCTGCTGCTGTGTCTCTCAGAATATTAACATTGGTGCCGATTATTACCCAACATTAACGTGCGAGAGGAAAGAATTAAATAAAAAGAAAAACTAAGAATACTTCATATGAAATTAACTCTATAATAATAATATATTAATAACAATAATAATAATAATAATACTATTGAAAGATATTGCTGCATCAACGCATTAAACTTCTAAATAGTCTTTCTCTATTTTTCTAATAATAGCTTTCTCTCTGCTACTACAACTGGCAAGTATTGCACCGATATTACTCATCAGGAGGAGTCAATTTCGGGGATATTGCTTAAAATTTATTTATTTGTCACAGTAAAAGAACAAATAGATTAAAAACATAAGTACATCTAGTGGCCAACGTTTCTCTCGGTATCATCCGAGCATGATCACGGCAGTGGATCGGAGCAGATTGTTGATGCTGTCGGAATCTACTCAATATATATAGTAGCATGTCAGCAGGGGGTCAACTGCTCGCTGGGTTTTTCATTGAATGGTGGCGCAATGCGTCCCTGCTATTGGTTGGAGGAAGTTTTCTTCAAGACACATCTCGTTGTTGAAGGTTGCGCTGTTGCAACCTAGCAGACCGTCGAGGCTGGGGTATTACTTTCCTGGTGTTGCGTCATGATGGCTCGCATTGTCATTACCTGCTGGGCTGCTTGTCGCATCTGGTATTCCTTGATTGGGGGTGTTTGCTCGGTCTGGTATTAATTATACTATTATTTATACTCATGGGTCTTCTTAAGTTGGTGGGGAGGAAAAGCACTTCCTGTGTCGTATTTAATGAAGGCTTCTCTTGTTGTATGAGGAGTGCCTCGAGCAGTCGTAAGCATTGCTGGTCAGGATTCCTCCCTATTATCTTAGTGTTCAATTCTGGTATCGTGGAAGCCTCTAACTCAAATGATTCAGAAAATGGTCATGTTTGTTTAAAGTTCAGGGATCCTTCATAAGAACAGATTGAAACCATTGCCTTATAAAGAAGTAAAATATAACTTGTAACTCTCCTTAACGAAAGTGTCCACATTTATTTTAGCTGGTTCTTGTGATTTCCAGATTTCGACCCACCTCAAGTTCTGTTTACTTAGCGATTTCTTTATTTGCCAACAAAATGAAGATGGAAATCAAAATGATTGCAGTATAAGCTGGTGCAATCCTTATTATTTACTTGAAGAATATTATCGAAGTATAGCTTTATAAAACCATCACTTTGCACAAGAACTTTACGAATATTACAGCCTCCGCAAACTGTGGAATCACATGGTTTGAAAATGAGTTATAACTAAGTTACATAAGAAGAGAAAAGAACCGAGTGCATGAAGGAAGCTCAAATAATCATAGGCATTAACACAGCTTGATAAGGCTTCCAATCATATTGAAGGCTTCCGAAGGTTTTAAAAGACCGACTAATAGGCTTAATCTACCGAAATAATAATAATAATAATAATAATAATAATAATAATAATAATAATAGTAATAATAATAATAATAATAATAATAAAGGAACCTGGAAAACCTAGATTCCTAAGTAGATCATGACTCATGCAGAAGAGTGTGCTCCTAGAAACAGTGAGAAAAGTGATGGACTCCTAAGGAGGCAGGATGCAACCCGGAACCCCCCACACTTTAAAAACAATCCAATCGAATAGGATGACGGTGATAGATAATAATAATAATAATAATAATATAATATAATAATAATAATAATAATAATAATAATAATAATAATAATAATAATAATAATAATTAAGGACACCCAAGGGGACACTGACTTGAAATTCAAGCTTCCGAAGAATGTTGGTTCCAACCTCCCACCGCTAAAGACCCCACCACAACACTGCAGTGGCATACCATGACATAACTACTATACCAGCAGACTAGCTGAGTTATGGAATAACCCAATAATCTCTGATAAAGCCACTTTACTTATCCAATATCAAGAATGACTTCCAGAGGGGCATTCTGATTACTCCTTAATTTTTGGGAAAGAACATGACTCCAAGCACATTCTACAAATTCGTATATTTCCTCTTGGTTTTTGTGAATCACCCAAATCCAACAGGACTGGCCACATCACAACAGATAAGCAAAGACGTCTGTATTACCATATAAATGAAGGTGCCCGTCTGACCACGTTTAACTGGGAATCACAACAGAAGCTTGGAGTTGACCAGATGGGTCAGGTAGCTAAAATAGTGTGAACACAGTCCAGCTTGACGTCTCAAACTGAGAACACCAAGATGAACCACAGATAAATCTCTTGATTCTAGCTTATGACTTTGGCATTAATACTCTAACATAACCACGAGAGAGAGAGAGAGAGAGAGAGAGAGAGAGAGAGAGAGAGAGAGAGAAGATTAAATAAAGTTACATCTCTTTATTCCTTACCTACGACTTTTTGGCATTAATACTTTAACATAAGCACCAGAGAGAGAGAGAGACGAGAGAGAGACGAGAGAGAGAGAGAGAGAAAACATTTCACCCACATGGCCTACTACCATCCAATTAGGAAAAGAGCTTAGAACAGAAAATGACATTTGCCCACACAACTGAGTTGAAACTAACTCACTGTAATCCTTCTACTCATTTGAACTCTGCTCAATTTTGCAGAAAATAATTAAAGCAGTAGCCCGAATGAGTTCACCCACAATGTTCAAATGTCATAAGTGAGAACTAAGTAATGCTGGCTTTTTCATTATCTAAAAATAGTGACACCACTTGGAACGCGAAAATTTTTACCATTAAAGCGCTCTAACATTCTGCTTTCCCAAGTTGGGTAACTGTTGGGCATATGATGTTACACACACACACACACACACACACACACACACACACACACACACACACACACATATATATATATATATATATATATATATATATATATATATATATATATATTATATATATATATATATATATTATTTAAAAAGTGCTCGTATGTTTTTTCTAAGCTAAATAAAGTACGAAATATCATAAGGAAATGATTAAAAGAATCGCTTGAAACTCTCTGGCAGCAAACGGCGCAGAGAGACGTAAAACTTAATTTATAGACCACATTAGTTACAAGGTTATACAGGCAGCACCCGGCCCCGTTTACGGGGTGGGGGGGTTGTGATTTCGGAGGGGAGGGGGAGTGGAATCTTTCCACTGGCCTATTATTATTATTATTATTTTATTATTATTATTATTATTATTAATTATTGATTATTATTCAGAGGATGAAACCCTATTCACATAATAAAAATAACAGTCCCTCAGGAGTCACTGCCCTGAGATTTTTAAAATGAAATGAAAATGGAGCCAAATGAAAAGACGTTTCGCACAATTCTGAAACGAGAGAGCGGAGACCACCCACCCGCGTCAAGATAGCCACCTTGACGTCCTGCCTGGTAAATCCTTTGGTAATTGCCGCTTCGAGATAACCTTGACTTTCCAAAGGTGGAACCTTAGATCTATCGCTTCCCTGCCCTTGTCGGGGTAGACGAAAGTTTTAATGACCAATTAAGAGATGTCTTTCTTCTTGTTCATCGTTGACGTG
This sequence comes from Macrobrachium nipponense, assembly GCF_015104395.2. Lineage (NCBI taxonomy): Eukaryota > Metazoa > Arthropoda > Malacostraca > Decapoda > Palaemonidae > Macrobrachium > Macrobrachium nipponense. The sequence continues at coordinate 35,478,469 of NC_061102.1, read as the reverse complement.
ACAATGAGAATTGATAGCGGAGAACGACAGACGGAGGGCGATGGGGGGAAAAGAGGGGGCAGTATTTCTTCTTGAAAATGAGAATTCTTTGTCCAATGGATCACTCTTCACTTAGTGTTTTACGAGAGAGAGAGAGAGAAGAGACTAGGGTAACTAGAATAAATCTTGTAGTGTAGTCAGTTTCATAGCTGAATTAGAGAGAGAGAGAGAGAGAGAGAGAGAGGAGAGAGAGAGAGAGAAGAGAGAGAGAGAGAGAGATAAGCGTTGGTAGAAAATGGAAAAATGTGGTTCCTTAAGGATATCGACGCCACATGCCTCACCATAGCCCGACGTTGAAGTGTCAGTCGCTACGCCATTTGCCTTTTCAGATAAATTGAAAATTCAAAGACAATTTGAGAAAGAAAATAAAGTTTAAACAACTATTATTTCTATATCTCGTGTTCGTGTTTTGGTCGTAAGAATTCTTCTCAACGATGAAGACTTTCTCTGGATAAAAAAGATGAATTTGTTTTCATTGCTGTTGTTTTTTTATTAAGCTGGCCTTATGCCAGGACGGGCTCTTGCTCATAAAGCAGCCCATATTAGCGCTGAAGTCTTCTCCATGACGTCATCGAGAATTTTGGTCATTTATTGGCGAGGAATATCTGACTTTTCTTAATTCTCCAGCCGTTATCTTTCTTTTTTTCTTTTTGAGGGGGGAGGGCATTATCTTTTATACACTTCTTTTCTGAGCGTGTAAGTAAATACATAAGCCAAACTCTGGTATGATTATGTGTCTTGAAAATAAGGTTAAACACAAGAGATTATTGCTCTAGAAATCGAATAGGGATCTAACGCATTCCTGGGGTTAGAATGACGTGACACGCTCATGGTTTCTCATTACCTTTTCTCCACAACATAATGAAGGAAAACGAAACTGGAGGAATTCTAAGGAATCCCTCCCAGCACCCCCCTCCCCACCCCCCCCCCCCCCACCCCCCAGGCCCCACACCCTCCCCTTACACAAGCAATAGTTCGCAATTGCTATATTTCAGCTTTTTTCTCAAAAGGGGTTCAGATACAAGAAACCACGACAAGTATAATGAAAGTTCAATACAAGAAATCCACGACAAGTATAATGAAAGTTCAGATACAAGAATCCACGACAAGTATAATGAAAGTTCAGATACACGAAATCACGACAAGTATAAGTATAATGAAAACAATATTCGATAAAATAAGCGTTAGGATTTTAAATATGATTCTCCATAAGTAAGCGTT
>NC_061102.1:35469709-35472209 GCF_015104395.2 Macrobrachium nipponense | reverse complement strand
AATAAAGATTGAAGACCAACTTATCAGATGAGGGTGTTCCGTGCTGGCTAAGGTCAGCTTAATCTAAAACAACAACAATCCTGGGTGCGCAAGATAATGAAGATCGAAGACTTTTCTCTTTACATTTAATGATAGGCGAACTTTTACTTCACGTATCAGGTCTAATTCCACATTTAATTTTTTGCAGATATCCTTGAAGTCATTAGTAAACAAGTAAGAAATGCGCCGAGATTTCTTCGCGCAATCGAGTTTTCGGTAGAGTGTATAATGCTACATGAAATTCCAGCCACGGGCCATGAAACTTGTTAGGAGAGGGTGGATGGAAGTAGGATGGAAGCAAGAGAATAAGAAAGGAGGTACAGTAAAAGGAACGATTGGGATTGCAGCTAGGGGCCGAAGGCACGCTGCAAAGAACCTTAAGTAATTGCCCTACAGCGCACTGACAGAGCGCTTTCCGATGTAGTGGATAAAACATTAAAAATAGTCTTTTCAGAAAGATGCGGTTCTGCTGTCTCTTCCGACATGAGAAACCAGAGACGAAATTAAAAGTCACTCAACAAATCCTTATAGCGAAGTTCTGTCGACCAAAGGAACTTTCTGTGCTTCGAAAGAAGATTTTTTTTTTTTCTTTTTTAAGAAAGAACAAGAAGTTTGCCGGTCGCAATTCAGTGAGTGGTTTGGCTTTACGCGGAATTTGTGGAGTCCATAATTTTCTGACGTTTACTTAGAACTTAGAACTTGTTATTTATGTATCTTTTCACAATCACCCAGACTCTGTCAGTTACTCGAAAACAGATTGCTAAATAAATGAAACTATGAAAATAGACCAGGTTGACTTCCGAATACAGCCACTAAAAATATAAATTAGATTATTTGCTTAAACATAACCAGATGTAGTCTCCCGAAGGGCAGATATCCTGATCACTAATATTCTCGATGATTTCGCTTTCATCACCATAAACTATGCAATGATTCTCACTGACCCCTGAATACCATTTCTGGATTCAGATTTAAAACTAATTATACCAGCACGGGACGTAAAGAATCGTTGCAAATATATTAAAAAATCCATCCCATAACAAATGGGCAGGCAGACAGCCAGAGAGACAGAAAATTTAATTACAGACTGACAATCGACATCAAAGAACCGAGCTTAAATGTTTAATGGATTCCTATTTGTATATAAAGAAGCAGGTGGTGACGAGGGAAGGCGAATATACATGATGTATGCTGCGTTATGCATACAGCCTCCTGACTGTATCGTGTAGTTGGAACTTCGAAGATGCAATGCATTTATACTCTAATATTACTCTACTTGTATTTGAATCGTTTACGTGCATTTTAATCTATTCTGTTAGCTGATCTCCTCTTCCTGTATTCCCCATTACCTTCTGTTACTTCTTTCGAATGAAAATCATATTCTTTGGAAACATGAATTTCAAGTTTATGGATTAATGGTCTCTCTTGGCCCGTTCCATATGAATAAGGTTTATTTCTGAATAATAATAATAATAATAATAATAATAATAATAATAATAATAATAATAATAATAATAATACAATAGCTGTTTCAACGGCATTTAATTTATATAGAATCTTCTCAATTCTTCTTATTATCTTTTTCTCGTCAGCATGTAGCTGGTGTATTAAGTTTCCTAAGGACATGTAAAGATTTTCATTTGTCTTAGGTTTATTCCTCTAACGTGTCGACAGCGCACAGGCAGTCATCTATGAGAGTTTACAGTACAGTGAATTAAGATACATTTTACAAGTATTTATAGCATGCAAGGTCGTGTACAATCGGTGGGCGGGTCGGTGGGAACGGATTTTAATTGGTCGTTGGATGGAAACGAAATCTCCCCCTGAGGCGTTCTGACCTACGTAGTTTGGACGGGGTTATTAGCGTCGGTTGGGTGTTGTTTGGGGTACCCACCTCTTGGGCGGCAGGCTGTACAATTGATATATCTTCCGCTCGTTCTCTCCCGCTTTCTCTCTCTACTTCTTCGCTCTTTCTCTCTCTCGCTCTCTCTCTTTCTCTTTCTGCAAGTTCCTCTCTCTCTCTCTCTCGTTCGCTCCTTCTCACGCTCTCTCTTTCTCTCTCTGCCTGCTCCTCTCTCTCTCTCTCTTTCTCTCTCTGTTTGCTCCTCTCTCTCTCTTTCTCTTTCTCTCTCTCTCTCTCTCTCTCTCTCTCTGTCTCTCCCCCCTCGATCTCTCTCTCTCTCTCTCTCTCTGTCTCTCCCCCCTCGATCTCTCCTCTCTCTCTCGTGGATGTATACGTAGTCGGTTGGTTTCTTGCGCCATTCTTCTTATGATGGTGGGGAGAAACTCTGTTTTCTTTTACCGTGTGATAGTCGGTTTTTTCTCTATATATGTAAAGCTTCAAGATAACGTAGGCGTTTTCGGTCCTGGTGCATGGTCAATTAACTTTCTATGTCTTTATAAGCTCAGCTCTTTCTGGTCTCCTGTTGTGTTTTTCCCTATAGTGAATGAAAATGGCCCC
>NC_061102.1:35442209-35464709 GCF_015104395.2 Macrobrachium nipponense | reverse complement strand
GAAATTAATCCTGAATTTAATAGCAGAATATTAAAACATTTCATTGCATTACTCTTCAGTTTGCTTATGTTAAAAGAGGGGAGAAATTTTCAGTTTTTATATTTGTTTTTTTCAATTAGCTTAACTTTAAGTTACGACACCCATTAGTGCAACTACGAATCTTCTTTTTTGTGTTAGCTATGCATAGGACAAAATGGGCCATGCATGTTTCAATGCCTTTACGAAAACAAATTCAAAGTTTGTGAGTTTCTAACTACACAAATACACACACACGACACACACACACACACACACACACAAGCACCAACTTGTATAAGCCAGAGTTAAACATAGTCCTACTACGACAGAGCAAGAAAGCAACTAACCAAAAATTTTGGCATAAATACATAAGCATTATTAGGCCTGTTAAAGACATACTTGCGTATATTTGCTATATCTTAATTAAAGTCCGCATTGATTGCCACAGCGGGGTGAGTTATAGACAGGCGTCCGTTTGTCTTCACCAGAATTCTCGAACATTCGGGAACATTAAAAAAAAATGCAAAATTCAATATAAAATACAGACACTTTAAAAACATTACACGGGCTTCTTCTCCTCAAGAGCTTGCTGTCCTCGAATCGCTTTCCATAAAAACAATAGTTCCAAAATCAAACAATCAAACTACCGCTACCCCTCTTTACCTGGCATAACTATGTTTACTTGGAACCTTTCCTTCTTCTTCTGGTCACTCGTCTTCTTCCTTTCACTTGAGATTGTAATTTTCTTAGCATTGTAGTAGGTTTTCTATGAATTTTTAAATGCATGTTAGTTATTAGGATGAGTCTTTTTGATTATATGTATGTGTATTAATCCTTTTTACAGCCGTGATGATGGGGCTGGACCCAGAAACGTCGCTTAATAAAGCCTTTTTAAATTACCAGAAGAACGTCTCCCTTGCTTCCTTGAGAATATATCTCGAACGACTGCTGTTTTCCTGTGATTATATATATATATATAATATATATATATATATATATATATATATATATATATATATATATAGGTATATATATATATATATATATATATATTATATATATATATATAGGATATATATATATATATATATATATATATATATATATATAATATATATACATATATATATATATATATATATACCTATATATATATATATATATATATATATATCTATATATATATATATATATTATATATATCTATATATATATAGTATATATATATATATATATATATATATATATATATATATATATATATATATATATATCATATATATATATACTATATATATGATATATAAATATATTATATATATATATATATATAATATATATATATATATATATATATATATATATATATTTATTTCATTCATATAAGATGCGTGCGGGATGTATTTATATCTGTGCATCTATATACGTATGTATGACTTCGCTATAATCATTTTTTGGAGTCTTCAATCTCCGTTATCTTGCCTGTCATTTCCGACAGCAATTGTTTGTAAATAAATAATAGATTAATTTCCCTTGTGTATTTTTTGAACACGCAATCACTGCTTTTCAAACTATTAATAATTACTCAAACAAATTACCTGAAATTGCAATATTGAATTACGAACTCCAGTATTACAAACTGCTTTGAGACACCGGTTCTTTGTGCTAAATGGTTCGATGATGTTGATGCTTACTGTTGCAATAAAAATAATCCATCTATTGATATTTCATAACGGTGATAGATGAGAGTATGATCTCGGAATGAACTCTAATTACAGCCTTTCCCATATATTCTGGTTCACTGTACTAAAACGTTTTTTGGCGAAGAGTACATTTGGTTTGTATGGTATTTTAGAATATCAGATCAAATTCGCATTATAGCTTCAAAAGCTGGATATATTTTTTTTTTATTTATTAAAGATTATCTGTCGTTACTGACGCCACTACAATGGAATATACAAAACATGTATATACATGCCCAAACGAAGACATACATTCATACGCATATACATACACACACAAGACAAAATTATTAACCTAAAAAAAAAAAAAACATTAATAAATCATTTTAATTTAATAAAAATTAATAAAGTAAAATTCCAATGACAAAAAAATTAGTAGATAATCGTAAAACCTATTAAAATGGATAAAAGAATCAGTCTGGACATTATTAATATAATATATTCGCCAAGTTTATAATGTTGCACCGGAACCAAGTCGTTGTAAGCGAATCAACGCTTCTGAAACACAGCTTTCAGAGAGGTTGGCGAATATTTACTTGGAAGGTAAAAGGTCGTGACTCAAAATCGTTATTGAAAAACTAATTTACTGAAATTCAAATGCATTCTCTAATTGTAGCGTGTAATTCAACAGATTTTGATACACCTCGTAGACTAGCATATCAACATTGTCCTGTGTGCACAGAAATGACCACCACACCCGTGACCAACACAGAGAAAACTACAAAAAACTAATGTTTCATCTTGAGTCAATTTTCAGACGCTCAGTAATCCCTGAATTAAATTTTCAGACGCTCAGTTATACCTGAATCCAATTTTCAGACGCTCAGTAATACCTGAAATCAATTTTCAGACGCTCAAATATCTAAAATCAATTTTCAGACGCTCAGTTATACCTGAATTCAATTTCAGATGCTCAGCAATACCTGATCTAATTTTCAGGACGCTCAGTAATACTTGAATTAAATTTCCAGACGCTCAGTTATACCTAAATTAAATTTTTGACGTCAGTAAATAACTGCATCTATTTTCAGACGCTCAGTTATACCTGAATCCAATTTTCTGACGCTCAGGAATACCTGAATATGAAAGAGGAAATAAATAGCTTATTCTGCTCAGTGATCTAAAGTTGCATCGACGCACATATTTCTCGGACTTCAAACGCACTAACCTCAACCTCTAGTGAGGCAGAAGGAGTTGGACGTCGAGGACCCAGGTAACGAGAAGGCACTTGCGGGACACCTGACTTACTAATAAGGAATCAGCGGGGTTATTTATTAGCTCGTTTGTCACCTCATCGCAGGAGATGCACAAACAAAAACAAACACAAATTTACAATGTAACAGATGTACCAGTTCTTCGTATGAGATGTCTTTATACACTTTCAGTAAAACTGGCAACCATTGTTTTAGTATTATTATTTGTTTATTTTTTATTTTATTTCATTTTTTTTCTCACTCGATCCCGTACCACTTCCAAATCGATGCGTTCACGACAATAGCAAGTAAGTGAAACGCGACAGGCTACTCCAATAGAGTTTTTCGCGTGTCTCATTTTTCACATGGTTTGACTTCATACTATCATAAGTATTTCTCTCTTACTAACGATAACCTTGGGGCTAAAAGATGTTTCAGTCTAGCTTATTGAACCTTTTATTTCATCTTTCAAATAGATAATCCTTGCATGTTCATTAATATTATTCATAATCATGAACATCCTTATCTCCGCATATCTTCGGGGTGGCTCTTACGGGCAGGTCTGTGAACAAGCGTCCGTGCTGGCGTGAAGTTAGTTTAATCTCAAATAGAAACAAAGACAACGTTTGTAAATTTAGCTGTAACCTCACAAGAAGATGATGTGCTTGACAGCTCTTGCAGTTATACCAGTAACAAACTAAATAAAAAAAAAAAAAAAATCGAAGGTTTTAAAATCTTTGTAACTCTGAAGACACGGAATAGAAAGGAAAACACCAATGAATCCCAAAGAAATTAGTACCAAAAAATTATCAGCATAGGGAAATAGTGTACATGGAATAAAAACTAACAATGGGTTTCTACTGAACGCTAGGAGAGAATGAGGAGGCTACAAGAAAATCGAAAACTTTTGCTACAAAATTGTTGCGGCTGAATTTGCATTGAAATAAAAACCTGAGGCATAAAAGGGGATATATATATATATATATATATATAATATATATATATATATATATATATATATATATATATATATATATATATATATATATATACATATTACTAACAGGACCTCTTTGAAAGTGGATGGTATCTAGCGGAGATTTTACTCAAAACGTCGTTACAAGCTTTCCAGTACTACCACACTCATTGTCAAGTATCCATCGAATGTTAGTAACTACACACACACACACACACACACACCACACACACACACACACATATATATATATATATATATATATATATATATATATAGAAACTGAAGCAAATATTTATATAAAAAAAAAAAAATCACACCGCAAGTAGGTGGTTGGCATACACGCTTATCTAGACAGGGAGATGATTCATCTTTGTAAATATATAAACTAGTCTACGTAAGCAGAGATAATATGAAAATTAGCCTTTATACGACGAAAATATACCCACCAAATCTGGAAGTTAGAAAACTTCATCAGCTCATAGAAATAACTTGAACTTAATTTTTGAGTTAATTAGACGAACGGAAAAGGTATTTTTATCGTGGGAGACTAAACTACTTCTATGAGCTTGGACGAGAGGTGGTCACTGAAATTAGTCAAAGAGATGTCATTCTAATGTACCTCGTTTATAGTGTAATCCTCTTATTAATATTAAAGTATGATCTTTTAGGAAAATGGTAGACATCTTTCTCAGGAACAAAGAGCATTGTACAGTAGCCCCTGAATATACCCTCAGGTGTTTTTTTTAACTTACTTTTTTCTGTATTTATCCAAAAGGTTTAAAAGTTACATGTGCCCTTCTTCGATCTGATCATCTTACAAAAATAAAAAGACAGTTTACTTACCTCATAATTTTTTCATCACACCATTATAAAAAATGATTTTTTAGATTCTTTTTATTCATTAATATAAATGAATAAAAAGAAGGTCATTTTCCATCTCCTTTGTTACTTCTCTTTCCGCCTGCTCGTTTGACTACCTCTATTTCTTCCAGCTAAAACTTTTATTGCTCATAAGAATGGAAGTTCCCTCAGCCAAGGTATCTGAATATGATCCTTCGTAGGTAAACTAATAATGACCTACTTTTAAAGACGTTCTTAATTGGGTAGAAATTTTTATGCTAAACCCGGATGGAAGAGATACCTAACTAAAGTTATATATATATATATATATAATATATATATATATATATATATATATATATATATATATATATATATATATATAATATATAAAATATCGCCAGGGAGTGTATGCACCATGAATCCTAAGTTACTTACGTACTAATATATATATATATATATATATATAATATATATTATATATATATATATATATATATGTATGTATGTATGTATGTATGTATGTATGTATGGTATGTATTGTATGTATACTATATCGCCTGGAGTTTATGCACCATGAAATCCTAATTACGTACGTACTAATTCACTGGATGTATACATATACAGAAATGCAACTAAATGGCAAAAGGTTGTGGCGGCTGTAAACTTACAATAATAAACAGAAAAACAAAGCGCCATCTGAGGCAGAAAAAAATAGAAAAAAAATTACTGGTTTACCTAAACAGTAACCGTCTCATCTGACCTGTGTTATCCTTAGGATAATGCAAACATAGGTGCAATTTATGCGTTTTTCCGGAATCATCTTGCAGTAGGAAAAGTAGGAAAGAAATCATGAATAATCCAATGGAAAGATGATCACCTTAGCGAATGTAACGCAAGGGGAAAAGAAGTCTTGCCCCTGATTTGAGGTGTTGTTGAGAGCAAAGCTGAAAAACTCCTTACGAAAAACGATCATCCGACGCCCTTTCCGTGGATATAAACATTGGTTTAATATCTAAGCATCAAGAAATACGAAGGGAAACGTTAATGTACAAAGCTTTCGTGGTTCTTTATTATATTTTTTCTGGCAGTTATCGCAGGGTGACAGAAACCGCTTTGAATCTTATATTAAAAAGCATAGTCATTTTCATTCCACCTGACGATGCTTGGAAGGTAAAATAACCGAACTATTCACGAGAGATGTTGTATCCGCAAAATCATCATTAAACAAGACCAGAGTCATCGGGTGTATGGAGAATCGAACTAAACAAATATTTATACAATTTCTTTTATCTCTGGGATATTCCTGCCAAACTCAGTGGGGTTCATTTCGACGGTGCTTTACTTCTGCGTTAGTGATTTGTACTCTTGAAAATCCCCAGTGCGTGTCACGGGAGATATTCTGACGGCACGGACCGAAATTGTAGCCTATGATACTATAACCTTCTATCCGTAATAGATACATTGCTTAAAATTATCTGTCAGCTCAGAATCGCATATAGAGTGCATGAAGAAGTGAGCTTTGGCTATATTCATGTCAACAGTGAGTAAGTATAACATAAATGGAAAAATCATCATGAAGGTCAGACTCGGAATTCAAGAGAAAATTGAAATAGTTTCTTTGGTTGGGTAATTGAGTCTATGTACAAAGAACCCCACAAGAGAGATAACGGCACTCGAAGATAAGAATTGTGAATCCTAAAATTGTGTTATCCTTCGAAATCGGTTTGCAGAGAGAATAGGATTCAGGATAGAAGGAGTTCTCATACGCACCTTCGCAAGGAGATAAAACCAGGATTTATCGAAATCCAGTGGCAACGATAAGGGAAGGACCAGTTATTTCTGGACCACGAGAGGCTCTAGTGGAGCTAGATTCTGGAATAGAAATACGATGGGCGCGAAACAAAAAAACAAACCGAACTGAAAGGAAGCATAGACGTCCGCATAATGATTAAAACGGGGAGGAAAAGTAGCGTTAACTGACAGCATATTAGATCAGAATCTGCTCGATCACACCATCTTTTACGAAAAGTGAAGTGCAACTGCCGGTATTTACTCGTCTGCTATAGTCTAAAGTGGCATAATACTACCCGCTTTTGGAGGGTTAAGACCAATGTTTTTATATATATTATATATATATATATATATATATATATATATATATATATATATATATATATATATGTGTGTGTGTGTGTGTGTTTGGCTGAGTCGGTACGAAGACGTCACTGAAGTCCTGATTTTTCCTCCGTGCGCTGAATCGAATCCACGAGAGGGCGAAATTATTATAAAAATTCCGAGGTAGAGCGAATTGGATATTAAAGGACATTTGTAGCTTAATGCCTATACACACACACACACACACACACACACACACACTCACACACACACACACACACACACACACACATATATATATATATATATGAGAGAGAGAGAGAGAGAGAGAGAGAGAACCCTTCTCCAAGAAACTTCATTCCAGGGGTAAAATATTAAAACTAGACTCATTGTTCCGTTGCATGACGCAGTAAGTGCAAACATTCTCTTCTCGACGCTTTGCCAGCATCAGTTTGCCTTGTCAACAATGAACGTTTATTGAAAGCGTAATATTAACAACGTAATGATAACAACGCAACGTTAATTTTATGGCTTGCTTGGTACCCTTCTGCTATATAGCCAATTTTGAAAATAACGATGTTAGGATACTTTTATTTATAACCATTTTACGTGGCCTTCGATTCTAACAACCCAATTACTATGCGTCTGAAAGGGTTTATTTATACCCAACAAAAACAAAATTAAATATGTACAGGTAATTCTCTTTTTGGTTATTAATAATTGGAATTTGTTTTCCTACTGGAGAAATACAATTCCTATTCTATGGAATACAGAATAAACCTCATATCATTCATTTAAAATCCTGTATCACTCGATAAGGAACAAGGAATGATCCGACCTCCAGCTTACTCCGGGCGCATGCAAGATTTTCCCCTCACGCATAAGTTGTCAACATTATATTCCTAACTTGACGTGAAGTGACCTTCGTAATTAATGCAAGCATCAAATAAAAAGGACACACATTAAACACGTTCATGTATTCTCAGTTATAATTGGAAACAGAGAAATAGCCTGTTAATTCATTACACCAAATAAATTCAAACGCGCTAAAATCTACGATCAAACAGGCCGTTGTTTCACACACGAAAATTTTTAAAGTACGCTACATTTTATTATAAATATTTTTGTTTGTACTGTTTAAGATTCACATTTTTCATTTATTTACATTTTGATCCTAATAAATAAATCATGAATATCCTACGCTAAGGTTCCTGTATGTTGAACTCAACGCGAAATACCTTTTTCAGACCTTTTCCGGTTTTACTCACCACAGCCCCGCCCTACAATAACAAGAAACTCCCCGAGTAAGAGAAAATTGGAAAGGATAAGAGGGATAGGTATCAATTTGTCATATTCGGTCTATTGAATTGGGAAATTTGGTTATTTTTCGATGAAAGGTCGATGAGATGGTCACTACAATGTCTCTCACTGCACAAATAAAAAAAGAGGTGGGGTGGGAACTTGAAATTATTTGAGAGAGAAAGAACTCAGGGTGTTTAGATACCTGACTGAATGGTATTAGGTCGTTTGCAACCCCCTCCTCGTCATCCGTAGTGAAAGGGATTGAGCTATTTTATTAACAGAGAAGAAGCAACGGGAGAAAGAAAGCTGCTCTTTTGAAAAGTTTTACCGAAAGTTCAATCAAAAATTAAAACATTTGTTTGTATAGACGAAAAAAAAATTCTTAGTTGGACACCTGAATGACATTCGCAGATATGACTGCGAGTTCTTGCACTAACAGTTAAATCTATTTAATATAGACAGATGATTATATAGAAAGACAGACAGAGCTTGGAAAATGAATAAAAAATTAAATTCGTAACCTCTGACGGGACCTAAATTCACAATTTCGAGGATAATTGTCGATAATTTATCATTATCAATCACTGCTGCGTTATCTGGTAAGCTAGTTTGAGCCATATTAACTCTGACGTAATGACTTATTCATGTTACGATGACAAAGAGAGATGAAAGGGTTTTTTATTCAAATAGCTCATATGTTTTTAGTACTATAATTCAGCTGATGAAAAATCGTCTTGCTTATTTTCCAAGACGTCAGGGACTCATATGAGTGTCCCCAAAGGGATAGGAAAACTAAAATAAGTAAGTAAATAAATAAAAAAATAAAGAAATTAATAAACAAATAAATAAATAAGCAAATAAATAAATAACTAAATAAATAAAAAGAACTTCTTTCAAAGTCGACTGGTTTTATCTTAATTCAAGCACTTAATTTAAGTCAACGCAAAATTCTCCTCCACAGAGGAGCAAACTCGATATAGCTGCTCCAGATAATGTACTAAACAATGCATTAAAAGCGGCAAAAAAGACCATGTATCAAAATCAAAAAGAACCTTACAACAACAAAAATTTGCTTGTACTACCTTATAATAGTAATATGAAAGATATCCCACATCTGAAGAATTTTGGTGTTATGTAGTTTTTAAAAACAATAAAACAATGAAACAGGTACTTATTAAGAACTCTCCCGACAATGCAATGGATGTGTATATAAAATACCCGTGTAAGTCTTGTGACAACTTTTACATTGGTCAAACGGGGAAAGCACTGGAAAAAAGAATAGAACAACATAAACAATGTGTGAGATATGCACAGGGACTAGTGGTATATTTGTACATGTTAGTGAGAACAATCATGCTATTAACTGGGAAGGGGCAAAAAGTGTGTGTTCTAATAATGCATTGGAAAGGAAATATCATTGAATCTAGTTTTATAAAAGAAAGTTTACAACAATAATATGAACATCAGTCAAGGAATGTATAAACTTGATCCTTTAATATCAAAAGAAATTTGTAAACTGTTTAAATTTTAAATTTTAAGGTTGGCTTGTAGAGATATATGAAAAAATAGGATTATTATATTTGTAAACACACAGTAAAGGGGGCAGTAGTGGTAATGAGATGTTCAACCCCGCCTCCCTGACACCTGTCAGGTGTGGACTTGTACCCTAAGCGGTAGTATCCCTTGAGAATTTATTGTAAATTTTAGCCTAATGATTTTTGAAAGCCGCTCCTACCTTGACACCTGCCTGTGGGTGGATCTGCAGTCTCAAACGGTTGTGTGTATGTTCGTCAGTACTGTCTTTGTAGTATATATACTCCTGAATTCTAATACTATGTATCAGTCCTTTGTCAATGGCTTGAAAATAAAACCGAAACCGGTCAGGACCTACACCCTGTCTCTTATTTTTTGTTTTCACCTGTGGATATGTGTGATAAATGAATCACGTGCTAAAGTGATTATAGTCATATATATATATATATATATATATATATATATATATATATATATATATATATATGTGTGTGTGTGTGTGTGTGTGTGTGTGTGTGTGTGTGTGTATGTATATATATATATATATATATATATATATATATATATATATATATATATATATATAAATTTGTATATATACACATATGTGTGTGTGTGTTTAGAGTAAATTGGGAAGGCTAACCACATCCACAGAAGTAAAGGTGTGAGTATGTTTTTGCCCAACTAGACACACAAGACAATGTACTGAATGCATAATATACTCAGGCTACAGACAGAAAGGTCAAATACATAAAGAAGTCACTAAAATATGATTTTTTTCACATAATCCATTAAAAGCTTGACTAACAGCATTTGTTTAAAAAGACTCAAACCTATAAAACTTTTTCATCTTACTTCTGCTTCAAACAACGTCCAAAGTCAACAGCTTATTAAACTTCACAGATACACTTCTGTTAAAAAAGTAAACGGTAATTAGGAAGTAATAGCAAACTTGTGGGAAAGATTTATTTATTTAATTTCACTCTCTTTGACGTTTCTGAGAATTCCGGACGTCTGTTGACAGAGAAAACAGTCGTGGGAGATATCGATGGCTCTCCAAGGACCCTCCTCCGGAAGGAGAATCGAATGTCGTCTGTAGGTTCGAATTGAAATCCAATGACAAATAAAGAATCCGAACCACTTCTCATCGGGAGAGGAAAGAGGGCTGGATTATCCTCCTTTTCGGCGGCGGATTTTATATATTTGGTGGAAAATATACGAGACGAGACAAGTGGGAAATGTCGCGAAGCCTAGACGGAAATTTTCCACGGATCTAGGCCCCCCTCCATACAAAAGGCGCATGTCATAATGGGTCATCTCTACGGGCTGCCAGGTCGATATCAACAGGTCAGTATTAGGGTTATTATACCCTTCAGAGCGACATAACTGGCCTACATATCGCCTGCAAACGAACGACAAATGAATAAATAAACAAATAAATGAATAAATAAATAATAAACTAAAATACAACGATAAAATCGACAATGGAAAGAAGTACAGTCAGGCAAGTTATCAATGAACTGAAACGGAAAATAGAATATAGTAAAGAGAACTTTAAATCGTACCAAAGCTAGTTTTCAGGAAAATGAGTAGGTACGGAACGGAACAACAAAGAAAAATGGAATATTCCACCGAGAGAGACGAACGAACTAAGCAAGACCATCGCTACCGTCCCAGATAAGTGAAGATGAAAATAAATGAAGCATATGGTGTCAAAGTTGTCATTATGAATAAAAGGTATGGTAAAGGCTGTAGTCGGTACGTTGGTTGTAGCCTACAGAAAAACAACGTAAGAGTAAAAAAAAAATAAAAGAAACAAATAAAAATTGTAATAAAACGAGCACGAATGAATATATAACCCTGCTCTCCCCCCCCCCCCCCCCCCCCCCCCCCCCCCCCCCCCCCCCCCCCCAACATGTAATGCTTAACGCATGACACTGGAATCTAATTACAAAAACTATAAAATAATAGCAACAAAACAAGAACGTTTTAATGAAACGAGATTCTAATGAAAATAAAATACAAGAAAGCATGTAAGCGTCATGTATCATACAGATATAAATGCGAAAATAAAAAAATACAAAATAATAGCCTTGCGCAAGAAGAGAGTAAAAGGAAATAACTGTATAAACGCGGGAAATTCACAAGCTCAGCTTGCAATAGCATCATTAGTATGCAGGAGAGGCCGTCATTTCTGAAGCATGTCGTGCCATGCTGCTGTTTCCCAGTATAGGAAGCTCTAAAGCTTTATAGCCATTCGCTTGTAAAGCTGGAAAGTTACGTAACTTTACGTTCACAGTGGCTAGAGAGAGAGAGAGAGAGAGAGAGAGAGAGAGAGAGAGAGAGAGAGAGAGAGAGGAGAGAGTCATTGCATAAATTATGTAAGCAAGATATTTCTTTTTAAGATATTTCTGATAGACTAATGAATATATATTTTTGATCGATCAATAAACATAGGCAAAATCTGTCTCCAGTTTTCGTATCGCGTCCTCTGTGTCACTAAGCCTTATTAGAATATATGATGATCTAAATTTTAGGTTTATTTCAGAAAAATAACGTAAATAGCTCAAACATGACGTCTAAATCCTCTCTTATAATGCTCCCAATCATTAATGGCATGAGGAAGGTAGCCAGTGTACAATAAACCACAATATGTTGTTGATTATTTCCCTCACATAATATGTGGCATGAAGGTACCTCAATTCGGGCTGTATGACAGACTAGGCGTCCTTATAGTCTTCGGATATGCCTCTCTTATGTAAGAAAAGAGATGGATACGCATATATACACATATCCGTCTGTATAGACATACAGACGGATAAATAAAACCTCAAGATTCAGACATGAATGTGTCCCTTGCTATGTCATCCAAACGTAGGAATCCCTGGCTCCCTCGTCTAATTAGGAAATGCTCTCGAATAATAACTCCTCAAATGGCACACCCTCTGCCGCTCGCTGAGCCCCATCCGACTAGTTCCAGAGGCTCTCTCTCAATTCTAGCAATTACTTTGGGGCCCGGGGCCCCCACAGTCAAAGACCGGAAGAATCTCGAGGCGCCCCCCACACCCCACAAAAGGATATTCTGCGATTAAAGATTCTCTTCCATCTCCTTTTCTCTCTCAGGAGTCAAGGGACAAGTCAAATGAGGATATTTATTTTTTTTCTTTTCCTTTAGTATTTCAATCTCGTTTAATATGTAAGTGATCTCGTCTAATGTGTGAATTATTTATTTAGGTGTTATGCAAACGTTTTGTTTTCTTGCATATGTTAAGAAGTATCATATAACTGTACAAGCAATTTTACAAGAAAATTTATCTCTCTCTCTCTCTCTCTCTCTCAAATATATATATATATATATATATATATATATATATATATATATATATATATATATATATATATATATATATATATATATATATATATATATATATCATATATATATATATATATATATATATATATATATATATATATATATATATATATATATATACATATATATATATATATATATGTATATATACATATATATATATATATATATATGGTATATAAAAAGTTATTCAGGTGGCAAACACATTCAAAAGCCAACTTCATCCAGACATATATTTCAGACACTGACCAACCGCACAATCACACTTACCCCCAACCCCCTACCCTCCACCAAAAACTACCAACTCCTGGCTGCCTTTCCATTATTCAACGCCTTAATCGGCCCCATGTGGTCGTCAAGAGTAACTCACACGAGTGTTTTCGAACTCTAGTAAACTTTTCCTTTCTTATGTCATTCTCATCTCTCTACATTCAACGAATTTTATACTCTAGCTCCATCGACCCAGGATTGACATCTCATCATTTTATTAACCCCTCTCTCTCTCTCTCTCGTCTCTCTCTCTGGCTCTCTCTCTCTCTCTCTCTCTCTCACTGAAATCTGAGTCACTCGATAAGTTTTCCTCCATACTTTTTTTTGCCTGATCTAACCTTCTACTTCTATTTTTTTTTACCTCGAGTTTTACCTCGATGGTCATACAGACAGACAAACAAACACCCCACACAACCAACATACACATTCTAGTATATTATATTATATATTATATATATATATATATATATATTATATATATATTATACTATGTATCATATATATATGAGGCACCAGTCTCTTCGGAGGCATGGGTTTCGTATCCCACCGCTGCCACCATTATTAGGGCTGTTGCCTTGTATAATAACGCGCTCTATGAGGTAATGTTAGACTTGCGATAATCTTTCGCTAAGTCAGTGGTATTGCACTTCCATATTCATTGGAGTGTCTTGGGTTTGTAGATCCACTTACGAAGTCGGTATTATCTTCTTTGGTTATGACGACGATGTGTTAAACTCATGATGACTTCTTTCTGATGTGAGGTTCTTAGTAGAAAACACGAAGTATAAAAATACTTATATTCTCTGAGATTATATGGTGAAGATCAAGTAGGATTGTACAGGTCTTCTAATGACGATAGCATGATCGCTTAAACTGCCAATGATGATGGCTAACTCTATTCTGACTACCATCTTGGTTACAAATCATAAAGGAAGCAGACAGTAGCTCGAACATACGAACATACAATCAGATGACATTGTTAATAATTACGTAGGTCGTAGGCCGTTTGAATTATAGGTCGCGGTAGTTGTCTCAAGCAGGAGCTGGACTAATGTTTCAAAACAAATGAATGACTACAGGTGACGGCATGTTGTCTTAGCCTACTTTTATGGTATACGTCATCTTAGCGTCTCTGGTCTGATCACATTCCTGCAAGCAATCTGGTTGACCTCTTTAGTTTTAGTCTTTTATACATATGGAATAACATTCCATATTTTTATTATGTAATCACAGGCATATATATATATATATATATATATATATATATATATATATATATATATATATACTATATATATATATATATATATATATATATATATATATGCCTGTGTGATAAATAATTCTGACGAATTGGTAAGAGAGAATAATGAATAAAAAAAAATACCCTCATTCAATGCTGATATTACATAATGAACGAGTTAATCCAGTCTCCCTTAAGACAAATAAGTTGATTAAAAAAACCCTCTCCTATTAAAGTTAATCAAAGTGAAAAGAAATTGTATGTTATCCGGGGAAAGACTTGAAGGAATTTCCTTTTATCAAAGCAATGCTTCAGAAAGTTACGTCGCTTTGATGTCTTAACAACCTCTGTTTATCACAAAAATATCAAAGAAACCTTTTCCTAGAGTTCACTCTTGAACATTTCAGGATCAGGAGAGAGGGGGAAAGAAATCGAGCTAACTTTTCTAACTCTATTGATTATTATTATTAAGAGCTTGGTGACGTGTTTGAGCAATGCTTTGCTGGAACCTGGCGCAGTGCCTGTGAAGCCTCTCCTACCCTCCTAATCCCCCACCCTACCTCGCCCCACCAGGGGCAGACAAACAGGTTTGCAGGAGGAGTGTGGATGTGCCATGTCTCCCCTATAATCCTGATCCCCTACAGGGACGGACAAACAAGAAACGTCCTCTCGGATTTTATTATTATTATTATTATTATTATTATTATTATTATTATTATTATTATTATTATTATCCTACGACGAATAGTGAAGATTCTGTTCATATCAAATGCTATAGAAACAGATATTTCTTCAACGCTACAGCCCTCGTAGAAGGCCCACTGCCTTATTCTAATTATTATTATTATTATTATTATTATTATTATTATTATTATTATTATTATTATTATTATTATTATTATTAGAGCAATGAAGTTTATACAATTTAAAATATTCAACATTGAATTCACGTCCCTTTGCAATCAGTTTGTTTAATCAGACTACTTGAACCGAAACATTAATACGTCAACACAAATTCTCTCGTTCCCTTTCTGCATCTCTGATCAGCTGCATAATTTATGCAGTTGATCTGGAACGAAAATCTATACTGGAGAAATTACAAATTATTCTATTTTTAATGAAACGACTATGGTTTGTGGTTGATGTTGCCCTCACTTCTTTATTAGAAGAAAAAAACAGGCAAAATTAATTTGTTTTAGAAAGCTTCATTAAATATTCTACTATGAAATTCAGGGCCTCTGTAACACGGTTTTTTTTGGATTTTGCTCCTTATCAAAGCATTGGATGTAGCTGAGAGTTGACATATGTATATTTTACAACTACACACAAATTTTGTCAGCATTATCAATTACCTAAACCCGATAGTTTAATTTATATTGAGTAAAAATGATCTAGCCGACGCCATTGCCAATGATTGCGAGCCAAGAGTCGAAAAACATTCATTACGTAAGCAAGGTAAACATCGTTTTACGAAATGTTGCCCCGCCCATTCACCAGACAGAAACCCATTCACCTTATTCCATCGGTTCTGAAACCCATAGTATGCAGTCAAGAGAAAGCCCGTGGCCATACTAACTATAGTTAATATTTCAGTTTCTAGTTTACGTAAATCCAATGTTTATGGTTCTGATTTGATTTAGCGTAACATGATTATAATATTGTAATTTCATTCAGGATTTTGAACATTTCCATTAAGTATTCACTATGCCACCAAGAGAGAGAGAGAGAGATGAGAGAGAGAGAGAGATTGTATGTAAAGTCTTTATATAACTATTTTTGTTAAAATGAGATTTTTATCCAAAGTAAACACAAGCTTATATGTGCTAAAATCTCCAACAGACCAACGGATCATCCGATATAATTTTTTTATTCTCCTTTAGTCTGTACGACATGTTGGATATAAAGACTTTATGAATGGCGGAACGATACATAGATGTGGGTGGGGTTTCTGTGCTAGTGTAATAACTACTACTGAAACAGTAGTGTCGCAAAATTAGTATTAGCAGCAATAAACATAAATTAAACGTTTAGGCCAACTGCTGGGATCTCTGAGGATCATTTAGCACTTCTTACAACTACTCGAGAAATGAGTTTTATAGACCAGAGGTTAGATTTTCTAATACAACAATGTCCATGATAGCCTTCAGTGTTATTCTGAATTATAACGAGGCCAAAGTGGGTGGAGCCTCATGAAGTCATCCTTCTGAAGATAATTATTGATGAAGGTTTAAAGCCAAAATACGGTACCGTCTATTTTTTTTTTTTTTTTTTTTTAGTAAATAGGTAGATAGCCGATAAATGAAAATTGCTTGACATTGGATACAGCAGTTATCAAATCAAGCTTGTTTACTGCGTCTTTGAAAATTACCAACTATTCCCTATATCTTATCAATCTGATTGTGACCTATAAAGTAGATTATAATTTCCTAGGACACTTATTTTGGGAGTTAGACTAATAATCGAAGTGTTTTTGTATTTATTAACATATTTTGTGGTTTGTTCATTATGACAATTATCAGTGGAGAGGATTCAGAGTTCATAAAGGTGTACTGCTTCGCTTGTATTTAAATTTTTTGTTATTGTTGCCAGAGGTATAGCCTTCGTTACGTATAACCAATCATCCATCGTGAAAGAGGGAAGAAATGCTGTCATAAGGGTAGGCTCCACTTTGGAGGGGTCCCGATTGTAAAAATCGTAAAAAATATTTGCCAAAAATACACTAATCAAGACAGGCTAATGAAATTATCAGGCATTATTAGCACTATAATATCGCATATTCTCTGTGAGTTTTATCATCCTACAGGGAAAATTAATGATTTTATTAAAAAAAATGTGAAAAAATGCAAAAATTCCGGGCCCCTCGTACTGAAGGTTATTTGGTGATTGGTGAGAAACTACAGTCTTGAATAGAAATTCGGTGTGAGAGAATGTTGGTATATCCATATGGAACATGCACAAAAAAAATTATCAAAATAGAACAGTAAATAAGCACGTACCAACAAAAAAAGAGCAACAACTTCAGGTAAGTTCAGCGAAAGCCCCGGCGAAATAGCAGGCTATAGCTAGGAAGAAATATTCAGGAAAAATTCAAATCTCGATTTAGGGACAAAACCTTTTGAGAGTTTGTAGTTATTATGTCACTTGATAGCCTAAAACATCTAAAAATTATATTATTTAGGACAATCAAAGAAAACCCACCCTCCAAAAAAAAAAAAAAAAAAAAAAAACAGGTGGGGGTGGTTTTTTCTTTGATTGTCCTAAATAATATAATTTTTAGATGTTTTAGGCTATCAAGTGACATATTAACTACAACTCTCAAAAGGCTTTGTCCCTAAATCGAGATTTGAATTTTTCCTGAATATTTCTTCCTTAGCTATAGCCGGCTATTTCGTCCGGGGCTTTCGCTGAACTTACCTGAAGTTGTTGCTCTTTTTTTGTTGGTACGTGCTTATTTACTGTTCTATTTTGATAATATTTTATGTGCATGTTCCAGGTGGATATACCAACATACCTTCACACCGAATTTCTATTCAAGACTGTAGTTTCTCACCAATCACCAAATAACCTTCAGTACGAGGGGCCCGGAATTTTTGCATTTTTTCACATTTTTTTTTAATAAAATCATTAATTTTCCCTGTAGGATGATAACACTCACAGAGAATATGCGTTATTATAGTGCTAATAATGCCTGACAATTTCATTAGCCTGTCTTGATTAGTGTATTTTGGCAAATATTTTTTACGATCGGCACCCCCAAAGTGGAGCCTTAAGTCACGTAACGAGTTGGCCCGTCTTCAAAAAAGGTCACTTTTTACATTATAAGTACCAAATTTATTCAACCTACGTAATGCAGAATACAGTCAAAATTTATGTGTAGATATAATGTGTATTCTGAATAAGCGTTATATCTATGAAATGCATATATAAAAAGTTATTGCCAAAAAACCGTGTCAGAGAAGCCCTGAATCTCATAGCAGGTGTTATTGACATATGTAAAAACATCACTAACAAAAACAGTGAAGGGTTATTTGCCGTATATTACACCCAAGAGTTCCATGGCTTTCGT
Source organism: Macrobrachium nipponense (assembly GCF_015104395.2). NCBI lineage: Eukaryota > Metazoa > Arthropoda > Malacostraca > Decapoda > Palaemonidae > Macrobrachium > Macrobrachium nipponense. Next base: position 35,446,029 of record NC_061102.1, on the reverse strand, counting down.
TTAAATTTCGAATCAAGGAGAGAGAGGAGAGAGAGAGAGAGAGAGAGAGAAGAGAGAGAGAGGAGAGAGAGAGAGAGAGAGAGAGACAGAGAGAGTCCATCTCCACAGAAATGACACTAAGATTATATCGTCACAAGCTAAAAAAAAATAAAAAAATAAAAAGCTATAAAAGAATGAAAACTATTTTAAACACCTTAGTGACTCAAAAATACTATACTTAATTATTCACGAAAACTACAGTATGCTTCACTTTTTTTTCAATTGTGCTGTCAGCCTTAGATTACAGCGGCCTTATCTTAGCACGGGCTCTTCCTCCCTGAACAAACTTGGAACTTCCATTAACATAATAAAAGTAAATTGCTGAGTAGGCGTGTAGGTAAGAATAAATGATAGTCAACTATGGGCCACAAAAAAAAAAAAAATTCCTATGTATTATGTGCTGAGGTTATATTCTTGGAACAGCATAAACACACGCACACACACACACACAAATTACTTTTTGCTTTCCAGCCAGTTTCTCGGAAGGGAGAGAAGCTTATATTATTCTGAACTATGTATATATATGCTTGTTTCCGTATGAGGCATCATTATCCAACGTCATTTGCAACTCGTTAGTTAGCACCTTGGAAGAAGAACTGAAACCTGACTCTCATTTCAAGGACGTCAATAAACGATCAGTAAACTACCAAACGGTACGAGACACCAATGCCTCTTCTCATGCTTTCTCTTGATTTATATCTAGAACGAAATCCCGTTTTCTAGGCCAGGCTAGAAACAACATCGAAAGGGGTGAAAGAGTTAGTTGCCCTGGGGATGGGATCCTCGATGGGATGATGAACCTCCCGAGGAGGAATCCTGTGAAGGAGACCAGCAAAGGAAGAGCCAGCCTGAATATGAGGGCAATATCACACCACGTGACGAAAGAGAGGTCCAATATGGAGCTGCAGAAATTAGGTTGACATGACAGCCGGGAATGAGGATAATTCTTGCGTCCTCGCTGCTGTGCGAGGTCATAAAAGATATCTAACATCCTACATTAATGTAGTGTGAGTGACAAGTCATTGGGAAATTCAATGTTTATGTTTGTTTGTTTGTTTGTATGGTATTTTTACGTGACTTCCGACCACGTCTATTATGCATTGACCTACTTTATTTACTTACATGTATCTCTGTGTGAATTTTAGGAAAGAAACTGATTAACGTCATGACTTCAGTTATGATTTGGAAAGGCATTCAATTCACTATGCACCTTATGTGATGCGTCTTTGATCTACGTCGAAATAAAGAGTTGAAGGTTTTATTAGCAGCAGAAAAAAAGTGAAGAACGAAACGATTTTGGAAAAGGGGACATTATACAAAAATATATATATTTATAATGTTTTAAACTCACGATGGAAATTCAATACTCAGTATATTTTCGTCTAAAAGTACAATTATTACATCCGCGACGACGAAATATTTACACAAGTCTTCTCTTTTTAGCGTACATAGGGACAAGGGTTTAAAAACACGTTTCAAAGAGAATCTCCCGCTAATAAATAAAATACAAGTGAGTCAATATGAAACTGTACGTCCTAAGCACACAGGCACACACAAACACACAAACGCGCACAGACAGTGTAAACTTAAATATGAAAAATCTACGTAAGTACTTGTTCCATGTTCTGGTTTATACTCGCCTTCTTACGTGGATTTCATGACATAAACACACACACACACACACACACACACACACACACACACACACACACATATATATATATATATATATATAATATATATATATATATATATATATATATATATATATATACGTATGTGTGTGTGTGTGACGCAATAGTGTATTAATTAAAACATTGATCTTGAAGCAGGGTGTTCCGAAATAAAAAAAAAACCCCAAAAAAATATATATATATAAAATCATAAGCCTGTTGCTAGTGTCCCTCGTAGTTCTTCGACAAAACACTAAAATAATAATAAATTCTTTCGTATTATATTTTTTTAAAGCAGCAATATAAAATTATGAATAGAAACAAAGAGAAAAATGTGTTTGGATTCTTTATATGAAAGTCGTATTCTCTCCCATAAAAACAACATTTCATTTTAAAAATCTACTGTAGAACATATTAGGAATTCATCTATAATCTGAAAAAACAATGCCCTTACATCCCCAATAAAAGAAATACATGTTGCAGTATGCAATGCAATGCACTGCATTAACAAAAACCTTAAAGTGGGACAAACTATTGTTGTTTTCGTATTACGATTCCTACCATGGAAATGGATGAATGCAACGAGCGAATATGAATGAAAAACATAGACACGAAATGAAATGATATCTGCAAAACAAACACTGGGTAAGGAACGTATATTTACGTTCGATGTTCGAGTAAGCGTGAAGCAAATCCGACCAGTTTTTAAGTTTTCTGTAAAAGAAAACTATTGGGATGGCTTTGTCTGTCCGACCTCAGGTCTTAAAACCACTGGGAGGCTAGAGAGCTGCAAAAAAGGCATGTTGATCACCCACCCTCCAATCATCAAACATACCAAATTGCAGCCCTCTAGCCTAAGTAGTTTTATTTTATTTAAAGGTTAACTTTATCCATTATCGAACATCTGACACCGCTATAGGTGCCAACAAACACAGGCCACCACCAGGCCGTGGCTGAAAGCTCCATGGGTCGCCGTTGAGAGTTTCATGGGCACTGGCTAAGGATCTCATACAGCTTTATACGTTTTACAGAAAACTCGATTGAGCCGAAGAAACAGGCTTATCATTACAGCAACTTATATTCTATACATATCACATTCTCTATCATTTATAACAGTTGCATGACAGTTGAGAAATATATTTACTCTACAGCAATGAAACCATGGACACTGGTAATTCACGAAGACGTGAATATTCTGATTACAAAGAGATGACCGATGTAATTACGTGGGATTACAGAATAAACGTTATTGAAATACTCTTCATGTTTCAACACCTTCAGGATAGGTTTAGTGAATGACTCTGTTAAATGTTGAAATGAGGTCAAACTCGCCTTAGTAAAATGATTTTACAATATTAATAAATTTACGATTACTATAGCTGGTTCACGTAAAGTAGATTCTTGGATGAGCACTATGCTTACGAGGCGTTTGTTTGGCGGCCGCTGATTGGCTGGTACCGGGAGGTGGTAGGCAGCTCCCAGCCAGTCAGCGCCCGCCAAACAAACGTCTCGTAGGCATCTGGCTCACACAAGAATCTACCTTAAGTGAACCAGCTATAGTGCCTTGCATTTTGTTTAGATGATAATCGACTCAAATTAGAGGAAAAATCTCGGAATTAGAAAATTATTGGAAGATGGAAGAATTTCTCTCGCCTTCCAACACCAGTGTGCTCAATAGCATACTGAATTAGGTCCTTCTGCTAGTCTAGGTTGGTTGCTGTACTGGATAGATGGCAGGCTTAAAACAACTTGCACACATACAAATATATATATATTATATATATATATATATATATATATATATATATATATATATATATATGAATATATATAAAATATGTATAGTACATATACATATATATATTTCCTATTTATAGAGAAAAAGAGAGAAAGTATGTATGTATAGTATAATATAACATATGCTATACGTATATATCCTTGTATTTCCAGCTATTGTTAATCCTGTGCTATAAGCTTACCATTTTAATGTTAAAATGTCGCATTAAAATCCATTCGTTCAGCCTTTTTTTTTTTTTGATGAGAGAGAGAGAGAGAGAGATTAGAGAGAGAGCGAGAGAGATGCGAGAGAGAGAGAGAGAGAGAGAGAG
>NC_061102.1:35427209-35434709 GCF_015104395.2 Macrobrachium nipponense | reverse complement strand
TTTGAATTGTTCTTTTTTTATTTCAATTTTGCAATTAGAAGCGTGGTTCCTGATATTGGAAAATTCAGGCTGTTTTATTTTCTGACCAGTACGGAAGCTGAAACCCAGATGGCTACAATATCTGACCCTCTGCAGCCTCCGAGTCGATCCAACGTAAAGAGCCCGGACATCCAGGGCAAATAAATTTATATATGACGTTGGATCTCATGAAGGGCTGAAGGCGGTCTTTAAAGTTAAAGAAGGAGCCAATTGTACATGGATATTTGTTATAAGTTTGACTCTGAGACAAGGAATCTCTTGTTCAATAATTCGTGCGAGATTGGACGAGAATTTGAAGTCAGGCATATATGGGATAGTTGCATAAAACAGTTTCTTAGGAACATCAAAATTAGGCAAAAATTGGGCCTAGAGGAGATCCCATGGCAACTCCATCGACCTGCGAATAGAGTCGCTTATTAAATATGAACATCGAGTCTTGCACAGCAAGATCGAGTAATTGTTTAAAAATAGTTCGGTTAAAACCATGAAAGATTGTGTCATCATTAATAAAAATCTTGTTCAGTATAATATTAATCGTCTCATTAAGTGGAACGTTTGTGAAGAGAGATTCCACATCAAAACTTACCATATAATAGTCCCCATCTTGTCTAGTAATTATTTGTTGAAATTCAAGCCCATTTTTCAAAGTAAACTCGCTATTGCTGTATTCAGAGAGAAGTCCAGCCAAATATTTAGAGATGGAAAAAGCAGGATTGTTGTAAGCAGCCATAATTGGTCTTAAAGGTAGATCAGGTTTATGAATTTTCGGTTGTCCATAGAGTACGTTGAACGAGGAACCGGTAACCAAAAAGCTGTTGATAGGTTGTTTCATTATAATATTTATAATATATAGCTCATGTCAACGATCTTTTAAACTTAATACCATTCACACATTAGTCAATAGAACCCTGAAATATTCATCTTATTGGAAGATTTTTCATGATGAGATCACGTTTTTATTAAGCTTTTCAAGTCCAATTCATTCCCACAAGAAATAGTTCTAAGAATGATCAATCAAATACTTGCCAAATTTTTTCATCCACCATTGCCTAATTTTGATGTTCCTAAGAAACTGTTTTATGCAACTATCCCATATATGCCTGACTTCAAATTCTCGTCCAATCTCGCACGAATTATTGAACAAGAGATTCCTTGTCTCAGAGTCAAACTTATAACAAATAATCCATGTACAATTGGCTCCTTCTTTAACTTTAAAGACCGCCTTCAGCCCTTCATGAGATCCAACATCATATATAATTTGCCCTGGATGTCCGGGCTCCTACGTTGGATCGACTCGGAGGCTGCTGAGGGTCAGATATTGTAGCCATCTGGGTTTCAGCTTCCGTACTGGTCAGAAAAATAAAACAGCTGAATTTTCCAATATCAGGAACCACGCTTCTAATTGCAAAATTGAAATAAAAAAAAAAGAAAAATTCAAAATAATAGATTATGTCAAAAATCCTGACCATCTAACTACCCTCGAGTCGTTTATACATTAAGAACTTGTTCCTTCACTCAATAGCAATACCTCCTCAGCAACTCTATACCTGGCATAGTTGACGTCGTCTTCGTCAACTGGTTTTTTAGTCATTCCATCTTCTCTCTACATTATGGACGGTTGGTGTTTGGGTTGTTCTCTCTCTCTTTACCTTTGTTTGTTTTTACTTTGATTTTTAATTTTTAAGACTATTTTAATATTTGTGAGTTCCTTTTTTATCATTGAATGTTATTTATGTGTCTCTTTGTTCTTTTACAGACTGATGATGCACAGAAGTTTTATGTGCGAAACGTTTCGTTGGAAATAAACTTGATTCCTTTTAATCGTTGTATCATGGACACCTTCTGAAGCTCCTATATATATATTTAACTGAGCCTCTACATACCTCCAGAGATGATACGAAAACTTTTCTTCGTCCTCCTATTCGCCTTCCGCCTCCGACTTCGAGGAACTCAACACTTTGCTCAACTACTCAAGCACCGTTATCCCTCCATTACCATCGCTACCTCAAGAAAACTGGAAAAGACAACCCTTCGACTGGAAAAGGCCAAAGCAGATCTTGACTTTCTTCAATATTGCCAGCTTAATGATACTACTCCTAAATTCGTCCGATTCAGACTGTACAAATCAGCCCTCTACAACACCGAGTTCTATAAGGATGCGCTCAAGACATTACTCAAGAACGAAATTGATTGTAAAATTCGCATTATTGACCAATTAACTGTTATCACTGACCAATTGAAGAATTTATTATACAATGATCTATCCATGTTGGACCGCCTACTTTACCAAAGATTGTTCTGTAAATACATTAATAACTATATTTCTGATGTGTTCATGAGACACCAAAGAAAACTTCTGAAGCTCGGTGTGGTTATTCCTAATTTCCAGTCCAGAAATCAATGTATTTTTAACTTTTCCGGTTATGTTTTATCAAAAAGAGAAGAATTTTTATTGTCATTTGGCCTGGACTTCTGCTTGCCATCCTTTAGACCCAACTATGCCAGGTTTTTTCTACCTTTTGAAATTATGTTCCAAAGACTGATTAAAACTTGAATTCAACCAAAACATTGGTAAGCTACAACAGAAAATTTCTAACATGGCTCAAACAACCTATCTTAATTTGAAAACTAATTGGACACCTTTTTTTAGACCTGCAGATTTGAAAATTCTCTTGAGGTTGAAGGAACGAGAAGATATAATTATTTATAAACCCGAATCAAGGCTGGGGGTAGTTATTATGAATAAGAACGACTATGTACAAAAATGGAAAATATTTTGTCTGACAGTACCAAGTTTATGTCCCATGGTGAACCTACTTTTTTAGAAGTTTTTAAAAGGGAAGATAAAATTAATAGATTCTTGAGGAAAATAAAAAAAGAAAATATTATAAATGAAACAAACTATCAACAGCTTTTTGTTACCGGTTCCTCGTTCAGCATACTCTATGGACAACCGAAAATTCATAAACCTGATCTACCTTTAAGACCAATTATGGCTGCTTACAACAATCCTGCTTTTTCCATCTCTAAATTTTTGGCTGGACTTCTCTCTGAATACAGCAATAGCGAGTTTACTTTGAACAATGGGCTTGAATTTCAACAAATAATCACTAGACAAGATGGGGACTATTATATGGTCAGTTTTGATGTGGAATCTCTCTTCACAAACGTTCCACTTAATGAGACGATTAATATTACTGAACAGATTTTTTATTAATGATGACACAATCTCTCATGGTTTTAACCGAACTATTTTTAAACAATTACTCGATCTTGCTGTGCAAGACTCGATGTTCATATTTAATAAGCGACTCTATTCGCAGGTCGATGGAGTTGCCATGGGATCTCCTCTAGGCCCAATTTTTGCCAATTTTTTTATGTCGGACTTAGAATCGAAATTTTTAAACCAGTGTGATCTCAACTTCAAACCTTCACTTTACTGTAGATACGTTGATGATACCTTTGCATTATTTCAACACCCTTGGCAATGTTCTTTGTTTTTTTATTTCATTAACAATATTCATCCAAATATTAATTTGACAATGGAAGTCGAAAATGAGGAATTTTACCTTACTTGGATTTGAAAATAACAAGAACCAATTCCGAATTTGCCACGTCCGTTTACAGAAAACTTACCTTTACAGGACTAACTAATAATTTTTATAGCTCATGTCAACGATCTTTTAAACTTAATACCATTCACACATTAGTCAATAGAACCCTGAAATATTCATCTTCTTGGAAGATTTTTCATGATGAGATCACGTTTTTATTAAGCTTTTTCAAGTCCAATTCATTCCCACAAGAAATAGTTCTAAGAATGATCAATCAAATACTTGCCAAATTTTTTCATCCACCATTGCCTAATTTTGATGTTCCTAAGAAACTGTTTTATGCAACTATCCCATATATGCCTGACTTCAGATTCTCGTCCAATCTCGCACGAATTATTGAACAAGAGATTCCTTGTCTCAGAGTCAAACTTATAACAAATAATCCATGTACAATTGGCTCCTTCTTTAACTTTAAAGACCGCCTTCAGCCCTTCATGAGATCCAACGTCATATATAAATTTATTTGCCCTGGATGTCCGGGCTCTTACGTTGGATCGACTCGGAGGCTGCTGAGGGTCAGATATTGTAGCCATCTGGGTTTCAGCTTCCGTACTGGTCAGAAAATAAAACAGCCTGAATTTTCCAATATCAGGAACCACGCTTCTAATTGCAAAATTGAAATAAAAAAAGAACAATTTCAAAATAATAGATTATGTCAAAATCCTGACCATCTAACTACCCTCGAGTCGTTATACATTAAGAAACTTGTTCCTTCACTCAATAGCAATACCTCCTCAGCAACTCTATACCTGGCATAGTTGACGTCGTCTTCGTCAACTGGTTTTTTAGCCATTCCATCTTCTCTCTACATTATGGACGGATGGTGTTTGGGTTGTTCTCTCTCTTTTACTTTGTTTGTTTTTACTTTGATTTTTAATTTTTAAGACTATTTTAATATTTGTGAGTTCCTTTTTATCATTGAATGTTATTTATGTGTCTCTGTTCTTTTACAGACTGATGATGCACAGAAGTTTTATGTGCGAAACGTTTCGTTGGAAATAAACTTGATTCCTTTTAATCGTTGTATCATGGACACCTTCTGAAGCTCATATATATATATATATATATATATATATATATATATATATATATATATATATATATATATATATATATATATACATATACATATATATATATATATATATATATACATATATATATATATATATATTAATTTCAACAGAATTAGATAATACTCTTACCTCCTGCACTTGATGACATTTGGAATTACATCATATTGACAGGTTATGTAAAAAAAAACTCTCCCCCAAAAAAACAGAATTCTTTGTAGAAACTATGAAGTGTCAAGTAGCGACAAAATATAAAATCATTCTCTACATTGTTATTCCACATTAAAATAAATCTCTCAGTAATCCAAAAGCACACTAAATGTCTTCGGGGAATAATGCTGTTACACAAGGTTCTTCGTGATTCTATTTCCTCGAAAAATCGTAGAGATAACAATCCTGAAACAAACGAAAATCGGCGGTGCCGGTATGATGCTGTATTAGCATTACATCGTTGCCAGAAGCACGATTATGGCTAACTTGAACCTTAAATAAACAGTACTGAGGCTAGATGGCTGCAGCAATATGGGACGTTTGATGATTGGAGGGTGGATGATTAACGTACTAATTTGCAGCTCTCTAGCATCAGTAGTTTTTTAAGATCTGAGGGCGGACAGAAAAAGTGCGGACAGAGAACTAAATAATACGCCACTTCCCCGAACGCTTTCACTGTCTGCAAAACCAGTCTGCTTTAAATTAAACCTTCCGGTGTTTGTGGAAGAGAGGTAACGTCGCGTCGGACCTTAATAAAATGTAAACTCGTCGTTTCCGGCCTGTCTAAACATCCTGTTGCATCTTTTTCGTGCAATGCTCGAATGGCTTCACGTTAGGAATCTTTTACCTGCCTCGAAGTCAAATAGAGAAAGGCAAAAATAAAATAAAATTTAAAAAAATTCTGCCTCGTATATCTAAGATTGGCGTTGTTCGGGGTCTCTGTTTGTGTATGTGTATGTGTGTGTGTATCAATGTTTGGTGGGGGGTGATACCATGGAACGTTTGCCTGTCAACAAGTAATGATAACATGACCCGTGAAGAGATTTTCCCGTCATCTGCCATTGCATCGTGGATACATAGAAGACCTCTTAGAATAATAACGCTCTTGTTCCCGCCGTCTCCTTCCAAGGTACGTTAACAGCAAGACTTTTACAAGTCCAATTTACTTGCTGGATTCTCAGCAGTAGAACAGTATTGCTTTCTCAAATACATACGTTTACAAAGAAGGATCAACTAGTTTCCCATGATTTTGATGAAGTTATAAAATAGGGATTATTTTCTTCAACTTACGTTGAGACGGAGGCTAATCCGCCTGAGATTATCGTGCGATGATGGAAGTATTGACTTACTTCTTCTCGTTAGATAAATACTAAACTTAATTCATTTATTTTTCACTGGACGGATTATGACCCAAAAAAAGTTATTCAACATTTGCTTTAAAAGTAGTATAGCAATTTTATATCTCGGCTTTTCCTGTATCCCTGATCAAATATTCTACTAGACGCTCAGAAACTTCTCCAAGATTCAATTTCGTAAAGCGAATGAAAACGTAAGGAAGGAATTTGGAAAATACAATATAGTTAAGGCCGTGGAAATGCTCTCTATGGGAAAGTCCTTCTGAGATCGGCCAAGCTGTATACTTAGATCAATGGTTCTTAATCGCACCCTTGGTTCGTAAGGGATGCGAAGATGCCTATGAATAATTGTTTTTGTTGGTTTGTATGGTGTTTTTACGTTGCAAGGAACCAGTGGTTATTCAGCAACGGGACCAACGGCTTTACGTGACTTCCGAACCATGTCGAGAGTGAAGTTCTGTCACCAGAAATATACATCTCTGACGCCTCAGTGGAATGTCCGAGAATTGAACTCGCGGCCTATGAATAATTAAAGCAAAATATACTTTTATATACGCATGTTAATTTTTTTCCCAAAAAGTAAGAATTGTAAGCTCTCAACAATGTTCCCTTGACATTCTTCACAACAGGTACCGCAAGGTTAAGTCTGACTGTCGATTTGCGAAAATAACGTACTACATAGAGAGACAAAGCCTACACGCACGTCATAAGAATCAGCAAATTAGATTTTTATATTCGTAAGCTAAAATGAATCTCCTTGACAGAGCTTAGCAATATTTACGTAACGGTATTCTATCTTTGCTAGACTCTGTAAATAGATTTTACGAGATAGCTCAGATCGAGTAGGTTCTTAATAACCAATAAAGCCACTTTGGCTTTTGCTCGCTACAAGTTCTGCAGAGGATGCAGAAATAGATTTCTTTTAATGATTAAATCCTTCGAGCTTGCGTAGGATTTGAAATTTTTTTTTCTCGCATTTGAGAGAAGACTTTAAAGTGCTTCACGTGTTTAGTTGTTGAACCCTGACATGTCACAAGAGAGTTACTTGATGTTTGCAGCCAGCCTTTTTTTTCCCCCACAATCATCGGGATACTCCCAAGCTTACGAATCTAAATATTTCTCCAAAGATGTCGAAGAGCAACGCATCTCTGTTACAGGGAAATCTTTCCAAGCACTTCTCTTTAATCTGTGATGATTACTCTTGCGCCTGAGGTCTCCCTGTTTACATGAACAAAGAAAGCGAACGCGTCATATATACATTCTGGGTCCCTCCCCCCCACCTTCGCGGCAACCCGCAAAAGTTTGAAGAATTTCAATTCCTTGTCACAGCAGGAGTTTGCTGTTATCATTCTCGCAGGTATTCCTTGAAGGACAATTCTTTATTTCGCGCAATGCGTTTTAATGAATTACGACCTCTTGTTTTCGTCT
>NC_061102.1:35397209-35422209 GCF_015104395.2 Macrobrachium nipponense | reverse complement strand
AGCTCAAGAAAAGGCTTCGGTGGCTTAGAGAACTAAAATTGGCCCCAGAAAAGATTTTAAAGTTATGTACAAACGTTATGCCTTTGAAGGTTTATGATTGATTCCCTTCAATATTATTGAAATCCCATGGAAGGTCGGATAAGAATATTGAGTTCTGTACCTGTCGATGTCTAACCCTCCAAATTACATTCACCTAACACTACTTGACGTCAAGATGAAGAATTGCGAGGCCTGCAATCATGCAATAGGATCATTCAACTGTATAGTTGTGCTTTTCACTAGAAAAGTCTAAGTTTTCATAACAGTTTACGTTTATGTCAATAAAACTCCGTAACCTTCAGCATTTCCTTCAGTTATGTTTCTCACAGATTTCACAATATGCTTTTTCATGTTTTTAAAAATCCGTATTTCGAATCACATTACGTTTTATAAAAAGCTACGTGATGTACATGAGATACAGCCAATTTTTTGTCTTGCTCAGTTACATATAGAATATTATACTTTTTGCTTTGTGGATTTTATATTCGCTCGTTTTCTACGTATTCTGAAACGTTTAGATAAATAAACCTAGCAGCTATATATGTAAAACATTATCTTTTTTTATTTTGTGGATTTTATAGTCGCTCGTTTTCTAAGTTTTTTTTTTTACGTTTAGTTAAATAAACCTAACAACTATATATGTAAAACAGTGTCTTTTTTTATTTTGTGGATTTTATATTCATTCGTTTTCTACATTTTCTGAAACGATTAGTTAAATAAATCTAACAACTATATGTATGTAAAACATTATCTATTTTATTTGTGGATTTTATATTCGCTCGTTTTCTACTTTTTTTAGAAACGTTTAGTTAAATAAATCTAACAACTATATATATGTAAAACTTAACTTATAACTCACTTTTTTGTTCTCAGTACATTTGGATGAAAAAAAGAAAAACAGGTCAATGTAAATGGAACTCACGAATAAAGAAAGATTGAATGTCAACGGAGATTATAGCTGAACACGAAAAAGAAAAGAAAAACTATTAATCCTTCCAAATACGACCATGTTTCACGTTTGGCTTAAAATCTCACACGTAGAGCTGCAAAAACACGTCAAATGAACATTATTTCATTCGCCGGGAAATGAGTACTTCAACAGCAGATAGCACATCCAAACGTCCTATTGTGTTTTAATCATTTGAGTTTTGTGTGAAAACACGAATATATAAATATGAGTGAATGAGGTGGTACATTTCGAATGTTTTTATTTATCATATTCTTTTATCACTTGAGTTTTGTGTGAAACCACGAATATGTAAATGAAGTGGTATATTTTTCACCGGGTTCATTCGGGTAGTTATAGAACGACACGTATGCACCGATGCACATGTAAATGAAAATGGCCCTAAATTGAAAATTAAAATACCGTTTATTGAAATTCCATATATGACATCGCCAAAGTCACAGAGTGGAATGCGCTCTGATTATTGGCGGCGTTTGAGCACGGATTCACAGTTTTAAAGGCAGCGGTGGTTGGAAATGGTAGTAATAGTTATACATTGATTCGTGAGTCAGTTTTCAAAATTGCAGATGCAGGTTCAAATGTGAGGGCGAATAGAATTCATAATCAATAACAATAATAATAATTTAAAAATCGTCATAGTAACACGAGTCTTCAAATGGAGAAACAAATCCACAGTTATGTGAATGGTGAATGTACATATATTTAAATGTAAAACTTTAAGGATAGCTTTCGGGAATCTGTTCGGAGACTGATAAGGGGAACGGAACAGATTCCCGGAATCTAACCTTAAAGTTTTAAATTTAAATACATGCACATTTGCATAACTGTGGAGATGTTTCTCCAATAATAATAATATAATAATAATAATAATAATAATAATAATAATAATAATAATAATAATAATAATAATAATAATAATAATAATAATAATAATAACTAGATGCAAATGAAACAAGTGAAAAATATGCTGCTATCTGTACCGCGTATAACCGATCTACATTTCGGTGGTCTCAGTATAATGCTGTACGAGCCGCGACCCATGAAACGATAACCACAGCCCGGGGTGGCCTGGCCTTTATTGTAACCAGACGCACGATTAAGGCTAGATTTAAACTTAAATAAAATACAAACTACTGAGGCTAGAGGGCTGCCATTTTGTATGTTAGATGACTGGAGGGTGGACGATCAACTTGCCAATTTGCAGCCCTCTAGCATCCTTACTGTCTAAGATCTGAGGGCGGACAGAAAAAAAAAGTGCGGAAAGAAAAAAGTGTGGACAGAAAAAAGGGCGGACAGAAGAAAGTGCGGACGGACAAAAAAAAAATATATATATATATATAAAACATAGAAAGCCTATTATTTTTGATTAAATATTCACCAAACTTTCTTAACGCGAAAAATGTGTAATAAACCCTCCTCACAAAAGTTTAGCTTAGGTTTTTAAGTCGATTATGGGAAGCGTAAATCACGATGCAACCTAATATACAGGAAGACTTTTGCGTTTACTTGCAAAACTAGACTCATGAAGACCCACCCAGTTCTTCCGTTATTGCAAAACACTGAGATTCTTCAATATCGAGGATGTAGAGAGCGCTCTCCTAAGTCTCGTTAATCATTTGAGATTAATTTCAGCCCTCAGGGAAATTTGCTCTTGAAAGTTGTGGTGTTTGAAGATTTTCAATTCATTTTTATTTTTGTCAAATTTAATTTTAGAAAAATAATGGTTAGTTTCCATTAAGCTAGCAGGGAATTTCAAGTAACTTATAAATGTATCAAATTCAATAAAAAAAAAATTAATTTCCATCTATTTTTTTACATTAATTTCCCAACGAACGCCAAGGATAAACAGAACAAATGCTATTGCATTTTATAAAGACATTTATTTAGAAAAGGCAGTTTCTGCAGAATATGTCAATTTACGAAGTGGTGCAGTCTTTTGATGGGGTTAATTTGACGTCAGGCTTTAACCACAAATAAGGCACTGAATACAGGCACGCTATTCAGTGCCTCACCTACGCAGTACTGAACGCTTTTTGTGTGTAGAGCCTCAGTAGAATACACTTGCAGTCCCATCTATTCTTTAATAAGAGGTTATTCTTCTACCATCGTGAAAGGTATTAAGTTCATCAGCAGAAGCAAAGAAACGATTAAAAAATGCGAAGAAGAAACCAACCGGTACAGCGTACAATCAAGACCACCCAAAATAGATCGGTATCTTTCGGTGGCCTCGGTATAATGCCGTATGAGCCGCGGGCCATGACACTTTAACATAGCCCGGTGGTGGTCTATCCTATATCGTTGCCAGAAGCAAGATTATGGCCAACATTAATCTTAAATAAATCTAAATACTACTGAGGCTAAGAGGCCTGCAATTTGGTTCGTTTGATTCGTAAGATCTGAGGGTGGATAGAAAAAGCGAGGACGGGCAGACAAGGGCGGCACAATAGCTTTCTTTTACAGAAAACTAAAAGATCAAAGAAAAGTGTCGTCTTTACCCACATAACGAATAAGATTCTCAGAGATGTTTTGCTCACTCGTCTCCCTAATGAAGCCTTTTTGCAATGCGTTTCTCATTGTTGATAATAATCTTGTACAAAGTCTTTCTTTTGTCACGGTAATATGTTATTTTTGAGTATTTTTTCTTTCATAAAGTTTATGAATGATGCTACTGCATATGTAAAATAACCTTAAAAAAAATGTTTTCTAAAAAATTACATAGATTTCTGACTACCACAAACTTTTTCATTATTTCGTTTTTATAACCTGATTTTGTAAACTTTTAAAATATTAGTATAGTGATTACCACAGAGGAACAGGATATAGTAAAGGTTATCTTTGTGGGTATGTATGTACTTCTGCTAAAGAGGATAGATACAGTGTGGCAACTATCCCTCATGGGAGACTACAAAACCGACCGTATGCACTTTGTTTAGAAGGAATATGTAGCACTACCTATGCATAAAATGTTCTCTTTTTGTGTCCATGAAAATATTGTCACTACCATTTATTTGTTTCAGCTGTTCAGAAACAAGGGTGATCTTTGTTGTAATTTTATTCAGTCCATTGGCCAAGTTTGCTCCGAGTCCACCCAATCGATGAAGGTTCGAGTGTGTGTGTGTGTGTGTTGTGTTTCTATTGCTGATAACTGTCGTGGTTATTCTGGGACAGGAAATACTGAGTGTAAGATACTGGGGCTGAGGCTGAGAGGTGGTCAGTGAAAAGAGAGAGAGAGAGAGAGAGAGAGAGAGAGAGAGAGAGAGAGAGAGAGAGAGAGAGAGAGAGAGAGAGAGTGGAATCTGCTAAAGACAGCTGCGTGTGACTTCACTTGCCAAAAATAAACTTCATAAAAATTTGACGACTTTCACTTTCCAGTCAGACGTCTTCTCACACGAGAGGCTGAATGTGCACTGACCATGCTCTTCTACAGATGAAAATTGTGGGGCTTTACCAAATTATATATTTCAATGTATATGGTATATATTTATATTTTTAGGGTAATTTGTAACTGTAGTTCTGTTAACAACGAAGCTGAAAGAGCCGATGATGTCTACACCCATGTCTGACCCGGCTGCCATTTCTGTCTGTGAATAGACATCCTTGAGAAGCGGTTAACATATTTTCATGGACATTTGTAAAAAAGATACGTCAAGAGGAGCATCGTAGGCGGTTAACCTTTAACGAGAAGCAGTGATTTAATAACCTTGGAGCCAGTGAACCGATCTCCCCTTTCAGGAATTCAATGCTTCAAGGAAGCTACAAATGTAGGTTACTGGTTTTATCCTGCGAACACAAATTATTACCAATACAGTGAGCAGTCGATTATGTAAACTTTCCATCTACGTTCGTCTTTCCACTTCAGCAAAACATCTCGACACAAAAGGAAATGTTATAATGCATTGCCATGGAGACCTTTTTTTTTTCTTTCTTTTGAGAGGTTTTTAAGAAAATGGAGCATCGCGGTTACTGCTCAACGATTCTATCTAGGTGATAGTTAGACATTTAGAAAACACTGAGGCAATGTTGGGTCACTGAAAGGTCAGAGGTTATAATAAAATTCTGTACTTTTTTTGTTTTAATATTTTCAATGAGGGTTATTTTTCTGGAGGGGGGCGATGGGGGAGGGAGGAGTTTACAGATATATTCTCTTTACTGGTGTTTCTTATTTTCAAATTAAAATTAATCGAAAATAACTAGAGTGTAGACACGATCAGCACAAATACAATTTACAGGTATTGGTTCATTAATGTGATAAAAAACCTAGTTACTTGTTGCACAAATAACAACTAATACATTAATCACATGACTACTTCCGTAAATCATTCCCTAACCAAAATTTTAAGATAAAAGTAGATAGGCTAAAAGAAACCATATTCAAACTTCAGTGGATGAACTGAAAGATGAAGGAACTCGTATAAGAGGAAAAGCGATATGGCCGGAAACCATTTTTCCTTGGGAATCCGTGAACCTTGCAAAAAGGAAAGAAAGAAAAAAAACAGACCCCGTCTGTAAAAACAGATATGAAAAGCTTTTTTTTTTTTTTTTTTTTTTTTATGAAATCGTCGCCTGTTCTTGAGTCAGAAACTCTTGATTTTTTTAGAATAAGACGTTATGTGCTGTTATAGTTTTACATTTTATCTAGCTATTGTTATCCATCGCAAGTGTATATTTGATAAGCATTAATTGTTTGATTTTGTACAAATTAACTCTGAAAATTCTGCAATTGTATTCACTAAAACATATTGAAAGAGGGTATGTTTTTATATGTTTGTTCAACGACGAATTAATAATAATAATAATAATAATAATAATAATAATAATAATAATAATAATAATAATAATAATAATAATAATAATAATAATAATGGATAGACTATAAGAAAGCCTTCGACATGATACCACACACATGGCTAATAGAATGCCTGAAAATATATGGGGTAGAGGAAAACACCATCAGCTTCCTCAAAAATACAATGCCCAACTGGAATACAATACTTACAAGCTCTGGAATAAGACTAGCAGAGGTTAATATCAGGAGAGGGATCTTCCAGGGCGACTCACTGTCCCCACTACTCTTTCGTAGTAGCCATGATTCCCATGACAAAAGTACTACAGAAGATGGATGCGGGGTACCAACTCAAGAAAAGAGGCAAAAGAATCAACCATCTGATGTTCATGGACGACATCAAGCTGTATGGGAAGAGCATCAAGGAAATAGATACCCTAATCCAGACTGTAAGGATTGTATCTGGGGACATCAGGATGGAGTTTGGAATAGAAAAATGCGCCTTTAGTCAACACACAAAAAGGCAAAGTAACGAGAACTTAAGGGATAAAGCTACCAGATGGGAGCAACAACAAACACATATATGAGACAGGATACAAATACCTGGGAATAATGGAAGGAGGGGATATAAAACACCAAGAGATGAAGGACACGATCAGGAAAGAATATATGCAGAGTCTCAAGTCAAAACTCAACGCCCGAAATATGATAAAAGCCATAAACACATGGCAGTGCCGGTAATCAGATACAGCGCAGGAATAGTGGAATGGACGAAGGCAGAACTCCGCAGCATAGATCAGAAAAAAAGGAAACATATGACAAAATACACAAAGCACACACCCAAGAGCAAATACGGACAGACTATACATAACACGAATGGAAGGAGGGAGAGGACTACTAAGTATAGAGGACTGCGTCAACATCGAGAAACAGAGCACTGGGGTCAATATCTGAAAACCAGTGAAGACGAGTAGCTAAAGAGTGCATGCGGGAAGGAGGAAACTAATAAAAGTAGACGAAGACCCAGAAATATACAGAGACAGGAGAATGACAGACAGAACAGAGGACTGGCACAACAAACCAATGCACGGACAATACATGAGACAGACTAAAGAACTAGCCAGCGATGACACATGGCAATGGCTACAGAGGGGAGAGCTAAAGAAGGAAACTGAAGGAATGATAACAGCGGCACAAGATCAGGTCCCTAAGAACCAGATATGTTCAAAGAACGATAGACAGAAATAACATCTCTCCCATATGTAGGAAGTGCAATACGAAAAATTAAACCATAAACCACATAGCAAGCGAATGCCCGGCACTTGCACAGAACGTGTAAAAAAAGAGGCATGATTCAGTGGCAAAAGCCCTCCACTGGAGCCTGTGCAAGAAACATCAGCTACCTTGCAGTAATAAGTGGTACGAGCACCAGCCTGAGGGAGTGATAGAAAACGATCAGGCAAAGATCCCACTCTGGGACTATGGTTATCAGAACGGATAGGGTGATACGTGCAAACAGACCAGAACGTGACGTTGATTGACAAAGTCAAGAAGAAAGTATCACTCATTGATGTCGCAATACCATGGGACACCAGAGTTGAAGAGAATGAGAGGGAAAAAAAAATGGATAAGTATCAAGATCTGAAAATAGAAATAAGAAGGATATGGGATATGCCAGTGGAAATCGTACCCATAATCATAGGAGCACTAGGCACGATCCCAAGATCCCTGAAAAGGAATCTAGAAAAACTAGAGGCTGAAGTAGCTCCAGGATTCATGCAGAAGAGAGTGATCCTAGAAACGGCACACATAATAAGAAAAGTGATGGACTCCTAAGGAGGCAGGATGCAACCCGGAACCCCACACTATAAATACCACCCAGTCGAATTGGAGGACTGTGATAGAGCAAAAAAAAAAAATAAATAAAAAAAAAATAATAATGATAATAATAATAATGGATGGAGGGGATATAAAACACCAAGAGATGAAGGACACAATCAGTAAAGAATATATGCAGACTCAAGGCGATACTCAAGTCAAAACTCAACGCCGGAAATATGATAAAAGCTATAAATACAAAGCCAGTGCCAGTAATCAGATACAGCGCAGGAATAGTGGAATATAGACGAAGGGAGAAATCCCGCAAACATCGATCAGACAACCAGGAAACATAATGAAAATACACAAAGCACTACACCCAAGAGCAAATACGGACAAACTATACATAACACGAAAGGAAGGAGGGAGAGGACTACTAAGTATAGAGGACTGCGTCAACATCGAGAACAGAGCACTGGGGCAAATATCTGAAAACCAGTGAAGACGAGTGGCTAAAGAGTGCATGAGAAGAAGGACTAATAAAAGTAGACGAAGACCAAAAAATATACAGAGACAGGAGAGTGACAAACAGAACAAAGGACTGGCACAACAAACCAATGCACGGACAATACATGAGACAGACTAGAGAACTAGCCAGCGATGACACATGGCAATGGTTAAAGAGGGGAGAGCTCAAGACTGAAACTGAAAGAATGATGACAGCAGCACAAGATCAGGCCCTAAGAACCAGATATGTTCAAAGAACGATACACGGAAATAACATCTCCCATATGTAGGAAGTGCAATTTCGAAAAATTAAAACCATAAACCACATAGCAAGCGAATGCCCGGCACTTGCACAGAACCTGTACAAAAAGAGGCATGATTCAGTGGCAAAAGCCTCCACTCCTGAGGGAGTGATAGAAAACGATCAGGCAAAGATCCTCTGGGACTATGGTATCAGAACAGATAGGGTGATACGTGCAATAGGACAGACGTGACGTTGATTTACAAAGTCAAGAAAGAAAGTATCACTCATTGATGTCGCAATACCATGGGGACACCAGAGTTGAAGAGAAAGAGAGGGAAAAATGGATAAGTATCAAGATCTGAAAATAGAAATAAGAAGGACATGGGATATGCCAGTGGAAATTGTACCCATAATCATAGGGAGCTCTAGGCACGATCCCAAGATCCCTGAAAAGGAATCTAGAAAAACTAGACGATGAAGTAGCTCCAGGACTCATGCAGAAGAGTGTGATCCTAGAAACGGCGCACATAGTAAGAAAAGTGATGGACTCCTAAGGAGGCAGGACGCAACCCAGAACCCCACACTATAAATACCACCCAGTCGAATTGGAGGACTGTGATAGAGCAAATAATAATAATAATAATAATAATAATAATAATAATAAATAATAACTAATAATATAATAATAATAATAATAATAATAATATGCTGGAAAAAGACCCTCTTTCAAATATGATTTATTGAATACAATGGCAGAATTTACAGAGTTTATTTTGTGTACAGAATTCTCATAATTCTCACACTTACTTGCTTAGAAATATAAGTGTCCGAAACCCAGAGAAGCAGGTCATTAGGAGAAAAAGAGAGAATTCTGTACAAAGGAAATTCTGTAATTTTCTGCTTTTGTATTCAATTAAATAATAATAATACTAATAAAAATTTTTATTTCAGCTCAATGCACATACATGGAATATACAAAGTATAGACAATAACACACACACAAACTAGATACATGAGATAATATGATTAAAAAAATGATAAATCACCAATATCCACACAGTCGCTGAAGAAGTATAAAAAGATAGTATTCAGACAACCCCTTCTGCCTTCTTTGATATCGTGAATGGATGCCGTTGTTAAATCAGAACGGTTAGTCTCGACGGGAAACGGAAGACAATCGAAACGTTTCAACCAATACTAATTTTTGGAACCGCCTCGGCAAAATATGGCACACGTAATTCGTACTTGACATCTACTACCTCCCAAAGATGATGTAATAAGGCAGCTGAAGGAGATAGACCTCACTATAAGAGTAAGTGATGATGGACGTAGGTTTATAGAACTGACTTCCGTACTGATGAGGCAACGTGGCTGCGAACGTGTGCGAATGAAAAGACGTGGCACGACTATGCGAACCTGATCTATTTTCTACAGCCTTCTAATTAAAGGATACTCATTGTAGCACGAATCTTGAAGTGGAGACACAAATCCCCAGTTATGTAGAGGTACAAATATATTCTAGCCCATGAAATAACGCCACCAAAACGCTTTAGTCTGTTTTCTAAGTTACTAAAAATACATGAAAAATTGTGCTCTACCACAATTATCTTATCATCAATATTTGTTGACTATCTGTGAGGCAAATAATAAATAAAAACAATAAATTCTTAATCAAAGGAACTACTGGATATCATACTGTCGCCATTAGGATAATTCTGCCAGTCTAAATACTTAACCCAGAAAAAGCTAAAATTGAATACGAATAATATTCTGAACAATGATACAAGCTGGGATAATAATCTTTTCTTTTGTTTCTTAGCCTTTATCTTCGATTTTGACAAGAATTCCACCAGTTGTAGCAAATTCCAATATATAAAAAGTAAAGGACTGTGCTCTGAAAACCACTCACTGTCTTTCATTTCATTGTTCACTTTCAGATTTTACACACTTCTTAAGTATATTGTTGTCTTGGAAAAACACAGTTTTAAACATTTCGAATAAACCTGTCCTATTCAAGTAATATGCATGATGAATCATTATTGGTAAAAACATTACCCTGCTACAAAAATCTTTAAATATTTTGTCTAGTATCTTTTACTTTGCAAACAAGTATAGAATGTGCTCTCTCTCAAAATGAAAAATAGAGTACTTAGAAGAACTAACTCACAGTTGAAAAGAAAATAGATATAATGAATCATAAGTGAAACCTGGTATTCTCAAGAGACTGGGAATGATGATCAAATAAAAGGGTTCCAAGCTTATAGATCAGATAGAAAAAAATAGGAATCAAGGGGGAACCGCTATATATGGGAAAGACAAAAAACAAGGAAAAATATGAGAAATATAGTAACTAAGAATGTGAACTAATAGCGGTAGAATTTGATTCTGAAAAATTAATGAACATAGTAATATATAGACCCCCTAATACTAAAGAGTTTGACTTAATAATAGAAAAATTAAGATGATATATGTAGAAATCACAAGGACTGGACTATTCTCCTATCTGGAGAATTCAACTTTCTTTCGTAGACTGGAAAGAACGAAACGTATCCTGTTTTAAGAGAAGAATTTATATATGATATATATATATATATATATATATATATATATATATATATATATATATTATATATATATATATATATATATATATATATATACATAGATGTGTATGTGTGTAAAGATAATCTCGTAACTCAATTTCGATTCAATTATTTTTTGGCATTCATTAAAAAAAAGCCTATCAATTTCTATCATAAATATGAAAATGCTAATCTATAATTTGAATTAGTCTTCGTACCAAGAATATGTAATTTCAACTCCATCAAAAACTGATAAATTACTTTCCTATCAGAATTATAATTGAAAAAATTCAGCAGGGTGGGTAATTAATGTTTGTATTTCTATCACGACCAACAAAGAGCTCTATGTGAATTACAAAATGCAATTGTGATTTCTAAACTGTCGCCAATGGATGCTAAAACAATCGGGTTTATAAATCATATTAGAACCGATGTGAGGATTTAGAAATGCCAAGTGTGAAGGCTATAAATATATAGGGTTTTTTCGTGAGGAGATATGGAGAATTAAGTAATGCATAAGTTGAAGAGTCGAGAAAGATTGTAACCCCATCTGAAGGAAATGAACAAGTAAAAAATATGCCGAGTAAACAAGTAAATAAATACGTACGAGCCACGGCCCATGCAAAATTTCACCCCACTGCCCGGTGATAGCCTGTCCTATAGTTTACTTTAACCTTTAAAAAGTGTAAAAACTACTGAGGCTCCCCGGTTGCAATTTGGTATGTTTGATGATTGGAGGATGGATGATCAACATACCAATCTGCAGCCCTCTAGCCTCAGTGGATTTTAAGATCTGAGGGTGGACAGAAAAAACTGTGGACGGAAAAAACAAATCCATCTCAATAGTTTGCTTTCACGGAAAAACTAACAAAATGAGGATGACTCAGGTAACGGAATGTCCATTGCCAGTGGAACGAAGGAAACTAAAGATTCTAGTATTTAAGGTATAAGAAAAGCTGTGGATATGATTTCTAATCATGAAAACAATCCTCACAAAATAGCTGGACAATGAATCATACTATTCCGACATGGCATTAAACATATGTAAGTTATCTTTTAAAAAGAGATAACCCTCCTCTTGCTATGCTTCTGAACATCCAAAAGCAACTACTGTGTCTCACTTTGAGTTAGCTCAGAACTACATTAGTAAACATTACTTGATATGCCACTAAGTCAGTGGTACACAGCATGTGCTCCAGTATGTGTATGCGGCGCCGAAAATCAGGTTAACGTCGTCGTTCGACAAACGCTGTAAACCGCATCACCGTTAACCGATGGCACCTAATGGAATATATTTGAATTACTAACTTTTGGTTTAAGGGCACACCATCACTAATTTCAATCCATGATTCTAATTGTTTCCATGAGTCTGGCATAAAATTATCTTCTTAATTGAGGGACTGGATGATAATCCAAGAAGAAATATCAGTGGTCATTCTCTCTGGACGTTAGTGTAAAGAAAGCTTCATTCAGTAAATTCTCAGTATCTTTTTCGAATCTAATGAAAAAAGTAAATTTATTTCCATATTTTCCCTACCCCAGCACCCAATTACACGCCAACACAGAGTATATCCCACTAGTCACTGCATCTGAAATGCCACAATAGCAAACAGCAGAGATGGCTTATTGACTCTGCGAAAAGTACAGTAAGATTTTACCATAACAAGCGAGTTTCCGTCGCTTTGTGAAACATTAAACTTTGGAAGAGCCCAAACCTCGGCTCTTGATTTCCATATTGATAGTATACAGACCATCTCCATTGCAAATCTCTGCTCACGTTATGTAATATGGTGTCGTTCAGTTTTTGCTTCTATGAACTATGTGTAGAAATCTGACAAGAAAAGTTAAATTTGACTCGTAAGGACTTCCGAGATCTAGTTTACGTTACTTTCATTGCCTTTTCGACGGAAGTCAAAATGACTCGGTCTATTTGCATATTTTCTTTCCTCGACTTTACAGTGCATCGGGGATCAGTTACGTGAACGAATGAAAACAAATAAGAAAAAAAGGCTGTTTTAATGCTCTGGATTATGTCTCCTTTGGGAATTCTGTTTCCATTCCATTTCGAGATGTGAGGTTTATGGATGCGAACAAATATCTCTTTTCAAACGTCGGACACACACATGAAAATAATTCACTCACATTCTTCTAATTTCAGTTTTCTGTAAAAGAAAACTATTAAAATGGCTATTTGAGTGTCTGTCCGCCCTCACAGCTTAAAAACTGCTGAGGCTAGAGGGCTCGTAAATTTGCATTCCTCTAGCCTCAATAGGTTTCATTTTATTTAAGGGTAAAGTTAGCCTATGATCATGCGTCTGGCACCGCTATAGGTACCAACAATACAAGTTACCACCGAGCTGTGGCTGAAAGTTTCATGGCCCTTGGGTGAGAGTTCCGTACAACAATAAACGCTGTACAGAAAATCATATTTTACTTGTTTATTAGAATAGAACACTGAAGAAATTGTACATAACACCAAAACTCATTTTCAATCAAACCAGAACAGAAATGGCGAGGCGATAAATCAGATCTCAAAACCCCCGGTAAAACACTGAAGTGTTGATTGGAATGCCCATTAAACCATCCAATAAAATCTAATATCCCTTCAAGCCAGCACAACCCGGCCTTCCTCTGCGAGAATATGGCGCGAATGGGTAACGTGTCAAAGTTCTATGCATCCTGGAGTTCGACTGTGATTACATTGCTCACTAATCACCCAGTCTTCAAAAGAAGTGGCATTAAAGGACGAAACAGAATGAAAAACTGATGTGAGTAATTTTCACGGTTTTACGAAATCATGTTCAAGGAATCTTTTTCTTCTTTTTCTTCTTCTTCTTCCTGAGAGAAGGAAAGATGGAGCCGATACTTCCTTTGGCTGGTATATTCGGAAAAAAAAAAAAACTCTGACTTCCTTCGATCAGCCGTGGCAATAAAAATTGAAGACCATCTTATCAGATGGAGGCTGTTCCTGGGGTGGCTACGGGCTGCTCTTATGAGCCAAGAGGCCCGTGCTGGCATAAAGTCAGCTTAATCTAAAACAAGAACGATCCTGGGTGCGCAAGATAATGCAGATCGAAGACTTTCTCATTACGTTTAATGATAGGCTAACTTTTACTACATGTGTTAGGTCTAATTCCACATCTCATTTTTTTGCAGATATCCTCGAAGTCATTAGTAAACAAAATAAGAAATGCCCCGAGATTTCTCGGCGCAATTGAATTTTCTGTACAGTGTATAATGCTTTATAATATTATATGAAATTCCAGCCACGGCCATGAAACTTGTTAGGAGAAGGTGGATGAAAGTAGGATGGAAGAAAGAGAATATGAAAGGCGGTACAGTAAAAGAAACAATTGGGATTCAGCTAAGGGCCGAAGGCACGCTGCAAAGAACCTTAAGTAATGCCTACAGTGCACTGAAAGGGAACCTTTAGATGTAGTGGATAAAATATTAAAAATAGTCTTTTCAGAAAGATGCGGTTCTGATGTGACTCTTACGACATGAGAAACCAGAACGAAATTACAAGTCACTCAACAAATGCTAATAGCGAAGTTCCGTCGACCAGAGGAGCTTTCTGTGCGTCGATAGTTTTATTTTTTTATTTATTTATTTTAAAGAAGAAAAAGAAAGTTTGCAGGCCGCAATTCAGTGAGCGGTTTTGGCTTTACGCGGAATTCGTTGGGTTCATAATTTTCTGACGTTTAATTAGAACTTAGAACTGGTGATTTATGTATCTTTCACAATCACCCAGAAACTGTCAGTTACTCGAAAACAGGTTCCTAAATAAATAACACTGTGAAAATTAGACCACGTTGACATCCGAATACAGCCACTAAAAAAATCAATTAAATTATTGCTTAAACATAATCATGTAGTCTCGCGAAGGGCAGATATCCTGATCACTAATATTCTCGATGATTTCGCTTTCAACACCATAAACAAAGTAATGATTCTTACTGACACCTGAATACTATTTCTGGATTCAGAATTAAAACTAATTAATAGTATCCCGGGACGTAAAGAATCCTTGCAAATAGATTAGAATTCCTTCCTACGAATGGACAGACGGACAGGCAGAGAAACAGAAAATTAATTACAGACTGACAATCGACATCAAAGAACAGAGCTTAAATGTTTAATGGGTTCCTATTTGTAATATAAAGAAGCAGGTGGTGACGAGGGAAGGCGAATATACATGATGTATGCTGCGTTATGCATACAGCCTCCCTGAGTGTATCGTGTAGTTGGAACTTCAGAAGAACCAATACATTAATACTCTAATATTACTCTACTTGTATTGAATCATTTACGTACATTTTAATCTATTTCTCTATTACTTTACCTGTTTTTCTGTTAGCTGATCTCCTCTTTCTGTATTCCCCATTACCTTCTGTTATTTCTTTTTCGAATGAACATCATATTCTTTTGAGAGACCAATTATTATTATTATTATTATTATTATTATTATTATTATTATTATTATATTATTATTATTATTATTATTATTATTATTATTATTATTATTAGTAATACGTTAATAATAAGGCCTTCGTAAGAAAATTGTACCCTTACCCAAATAAAATAATCGCCAGAAATACATTCCTCTGATTCCGCGCTGGCTGCAGCTGCTACAGTAGCAGCTGTGGAGCGAACTCGGGCTTCCAGATCGGTAGGCGAGTATACACAACGGCGAGGAAACTGACATTTTCCTTGAAGGCTGAAGTTGGAAACTTCCATATCGAACGAAGAGAGACAAACCAGGTTCTCCCCCTGTTTACTTTGCCTCCTCCTCTCATTTGCTGATAAGAATTCCATTACTACTCTGTTATCAGGTAATTATTTCCTACATCAGAAACGTCGCCGTGAGGATGATTGTCTACTGGATGAGAAGCGCTGTGAAGTATGTGGCAGGCTGAAATTGAAACTGAAATTTTGGAAGGGTCATATCGCGAGGAGCCGAGTCTTCTCATTCTCAGACAAATGTGCCTGTCTGAAACTGCCATTCCATCTGGTTGCAGGACCAACTTTCTTCTAGTTTCCGTCACAAACTGTTATGGTTTTTGAAGGCTAACTGCAATTTTATTTCTGCCAGCTGAAGTATCTGGACTCAGATCCACGAATTACCTTTAAAAAGGTGCATTTGGTTCCACAACCTCCCGTCGCAAACTGTTGTGGTTTTAAAGGCTAAGTGTAATTTTATTCATGCCAGCTGATGAATCTTGCCCTCAGATCCACGAATTACCTTCAAAAAGGTGCATCAGAATTACACGAGCAATGTTACAATTCGTTAATGTTTTTTCACCATTAGCATGCATATGCACTGAGAGTCTTTACTTTAGCGGAAGAAGACAGAAAAACTTCAACGTCTTAGAATCGTATTTAAAGCTGAAGGAGAAGATGAGATTCTGAGAAGTAATTAGGAGGGCGATACGAACTCTTCAAGGCACATTTAAAGAGGCGAGAAAACGAGCAATTAATGGACAGCTGAGGCCACATATCCGGATAAAGGTTCTGATCCTTAATCAGAGGTGTTATTGTCTTTTCAACGACGTATAGGGATATGTCGGCCTTCCATTTAATTTTTTTTTTTACATATATACCCATCGTAGAGTACAACTTTAAGGATACAAAGGTCACTGAATTTCATAACTAAGATTCCCGAAGTAATAATCAAAACATAATTCATAAATAAAAAGCAATTATTCAAGCCGTGGGAGAAATATAATGACATAGAACGCAACATAATAAAGTGCATTAAATTGTTGAGGTTTTCTTAATATATGAACCTCCATGTGAAAAGTGGATGGTGATCTCAGGGATAATCAATCTACAACAATTTATGTGGCGTCGCACACCTGCAGGGTCACTGGAGCTGAATCTCTGGAATTCAGCAGTCCTGCTGACCTACAGACTGGGTAATAATACTGATAGAACTTGAGTATATTTCCCGAAATTATCTAGACTTACCAAGAGAAGCATTGATGCTTTTCCATCGTTTTTTAGTGGAGTTCTTTTGAGACTTATTTGTACGAAATTTGGCAAGACGTCAGGATAAACATGAGTGTCTTATACCATAATTGGCTGTTTTCGCTTTTGGTTGAGGGGGGGGGGGGGGGGGAGGGGTGTTGGAGTGGGGGAGATTGTCCTCGTTAGCTGCCTTGAGATGAAATGACTCCATGACACTGCTCAAGTTAATGTCAATTTTCACTTGCACATTAGAGCTATTCAAAGCATTTTAAAAATAAAAAAAAATAAAAGACATAAGTATTTTGAAAATGCAAAAAAATTTAAATGACAAAATATTTTTTTTTACTCTTAATATATAAAGCATTTGAAATACTCAGTAAAGTTACTGAAACATTTCAAAATTAGAAGGAAATATTTTGAAAATGCAAAAAAATAAAATAAAATAAAAATAAAATGGAAAAATAATTTTTTCTTACTTTAATAATATAAACCATTTGAAATACGCAGTAAGGGCATTCAAAGTATTTTGATAATATAAATTTTGTTTAAAATGGTAAAGGTATTCAAAGCGTTTCAAAACAATAAGATATAAGTATTTTGAAAATGCAAATAAAATTTAAATGGCAAAATAATTTTTTTTACTTTAAATATATAAAGCATTTGAAATACTCAGTAAAGCTATTGAAAGTATTTCAAAAAAATTAGGAGACAGGTATTTTGAAAATGCAAAGAAATTAAACGGCAAAATAATTTTTTTTTTTACGTTAAATATATCAAGCACTTCAAATGCGCAGTAAAGCTATTCAGTGTTAAAAAAAAATTGAAGACAAGTATTTTGATAATATAAATTTTGTTTAAAATGGCAAATTTTTTTTTTTCACTTTAAATACATAAAGTATTTGCAGTTTTCAGATACCAGTGGCATGGGCATGCCTTCATAGACAGATGCGATGCAATACTTTACGGTAAAAACAGACATTATTGTCATTTGTACCACTGTTGCTATTGACAACCACTTGCTAACAGCACAGAGAGAGAGAGAGAGAGAGAGAGAGAGAGAGAGTGGAAGCAGAAACCCCCTGGAAAAAATTCTTAAGCGAGTGAACTAAATAAACCTGAGGACTGAGATCAATGTAAATAAACACGCACTCGAATAACTCCATAACCAACGACCAGCTAAATTCCGGGCTAATATTTGTAATTCTGGAGAGTTAGAACTGGATCCATAGTCATTACTGATTATTACTTATTAATGAGAGGTGCGGCGTTATTTGCATAAATAATATCCAGAAACCGGGTCACTTAATCGTAAACAAGTTATGAATGTATCGTTTACAAGAGAAACACAATTTACGACCGAGATTTTTTTTTTCTACAAAAATAGTTCAACAGCCTTTTTTTCCGGGACTTCCTCGTTATGCCCGTGCAACAGACAAGAGGAAACTCAACATCTCTCATTCAAAGGCTTCGTAGACTCTTTCTCTTTCAGTTGAGAACTCCTTTCGCATTCCCGAGCAGACATTCCTGATAAATAGGGCCGCTCCACATTTGACATAAAAGCACGTAATTTTGCGACAGACAACCAGAGCCATTTACTCCTAGGGACGTTTGTTTTTAGTTAATTTGCTTATTATCTATTTGTGACTTTGAATTCTGTATCCTAGCATCCTAGCAATATAACGTATACATACACACACACACACACACACACACACACACACACACACACACACATATATATATATATATATATATATATATATATATATATATATATATATATATATATATATATATATATATATATATATATATGTATGAATAATTATCACATCGAACCGTGATCATTTATATATCATTCGAGCTACAAATGTCCTTTAATATCTAAATTCGCTATTTCTCGGAATTGATATATTTTCATATATGTTCGATCCCATGTGGAGACGAAATTATTATCAACTAAAAAATTCCCTTTCGGTACATATCTGAAAATATATCAATTCCGAGGTATAGCGAATTTAGATATTAAAGGACATTTGTAGCTCGAATGATATATAAATGAATCACGGTTCGATGTGATAATTATTCATAACAAAGGCTACGTGTGTCAAACGCTCGAATTGGCTAACATGGTAGACGGGGTTTCATATCGATTCTAATTACGAAAACACCGAGTAAGAGGGTGATTTGTAAGGTCAGAATCGATATAAACTTACAGCGTCTCTGTTGGCTGAATTCATAGCGTCACTGTCCGTCCTGATTTCGTTCAAGTCCACTTTTACGGTGGTTCGATCCCATGGGGGGACGAAATTATATCAACTAAAAATTCCCCTTCGGTACATATATGAAAATATATCAATTCCGAGGTATAGCGAATTTAAGGACATTTGTAGCTCAAATGATATATATATATATATATATATATATATATATATATATATATATATATATATATATATATATATATTATATATATAATATATATATATATATATATATATATATATATATATTATATATAATATATATATATATATATATATATATATATATTAATATATATATATATATATATATATATATATATATATATATATATATATATATAATATATATATATATATATATATATATATATATATATATATATATATATATATATATATATATATATATATATATATATAAAAGTAGACCATAAAATCGCCAAAATATGGAAAGTAAGAGTACTATATTTTAGAGACTGCTGTCCCTCTCTGAAAATAGTACTTAATTTCTATATTTTGGCGTTTTTTATGGGCTCATATATATATATATATATATATATATATATATATATATATATATATATATATATATATATATATATATATATATATATATCCAAACCAAACACCGCTAGACAAAGACCGAAAGACCATTTTTTATCCTTCTCCTACGGTAAGAAGTTCTAGACAAGAAATATATCGTCTCTTAGCGTGCATTGAGTGTCCAAACCCTGAATAAATTCGGTAGGAGAGGAGAAATAGGAGCTGTATTTGTCACAAAATTAAGATATCTGGTTTATTTTATGTTTTATGTCATTTATGTAAAAGCTATCACTAAAACAAGAAGAATGTAACTCAACGTAATCATCTTATCTGTTACGACGACAACTCAGGGTCCTGAAATGGAATATCCCAATTTGGGCAAATACCCTGGGGACCCATGAGAATATGAAGGAAGGTACAGTAAAGAATCTACACATACAGCAAAAAGAATCTATACATACAGGCAGTATCAGAACGTCATTAAACCTCTCGCTCTCTGAATGGGAGAGAGAAAAAAAAGTCGAAGGTACATCATCATAATATCTGGAGATGAAAGTCATCCACCTCACTGGAACCCGACTCCACAGAATTGTTTTCGACCTTCCCTCTGATGAAGGCTCAGGTCATCAGAAAGAAAGTGCTGGAACGCGTAGAAACTACTCTCCTCTCGTTTGGGAATTCGATACAGGCTATTTCTGTTCCAATTGGCTTTTTTTTGTTTGGTTTTGACCTTTCACGGCAATTGTTTCATTGGTGTGACTTCCGCGAGGCGACATATCAGGGAGCTTCGTTGCAGGGAAAGTTTGAGAACTTTTTTGAAAAAAAACGATTAAGTAGGAAAAAATTTCTTTGGCGCAATCGAGTTTTCCGTATAGTGTATAATGCTGTATGAAAATGGCCAGCCGCAGAACAATGGGGTCATGCGTCTGGCACCTATAGAGGTGCCAGACACATGACCATCGTAAACTTTAACCTTTAATAAAAGCAAAAACTACTGAGGCTAGAGCGCTGCAATTTGGTACGTTTGATGATTGGAGGGTGGATGATCAACATACCCATTTGCAGCCGTCTAGCCTCAGTAGTTTTTAAGATCTGAGGGCGGACAGAAAAAGCGCGGAAGGGCAGACAAAAAGGGTCTAAATTTCTTGATTTTCTGCTGAGCAACCACCGATAATTACGACAACCATTTCATGTGTTAAATCGAATATTTGCTTGGGACACGTAGTAAAGTAGCAGTCTATAGGAAACTGACGTTATAAGGCGATACTTTTGCATTCTTTCATAAACTTCTGAATATCAGTTGCTCATTTTTGTTAAGAGAATAACGAATACAATGAGAGTCTTTTTTATATTTTTTCCTACGGTGTGTGTGTGTGTGTGTGTCCATTACCACACTGTTTTAACTCTATTGACCCAAACAGGCAATTATGTACGTGATAGCCAGACAATTACGGTGGGTCGCAACTCATGGCGAGGAAAGGCATAACGCCTGACCTCAAAATCTTTGTTTACAACAATAAACAAATTTCTTTTAGGTGTAATAAAAGTCTATACACCAAAATAGTATATACGTTTTCGAGTATAAGCAATGATTTTAAACTTGTTCATTATTATTTAAATATACCATTATAAAATTCTTTCCGCAAACAGCCATAATATTGGGAAAGGTTTTGCAATACTCTTTCCTTTCCTATTTGATTGGAATTTCGGCTTTCAATTTCAATCAAAAGGTTGATTTTGCGAGCCAACAGGATCTTATTTCTGTCGCATGGCGAAATATTGCCTCGCGCAATATTCCACAACGATATGCATTCATACGTTTGCAGAATTTGCAACATGAATAGTCTAAGGTCGCTAAACTCCTGCGAAACTCAAGACAAAGAAACAGAACAAACAGGAAGTTCTTGTTTCATTCGTTTCGTTAAATGAATAGACCGCTGCCTACAACGCAACGGCTTAAACATCATCAGCAATCTCGAAAACAGCTTAACCAAACCTCGCAAAACGAGAGACGAAAGAATGTATTCATCGTTTTCAACTGGTGGAATAATAGAGAAGAGGAAAAGGGGCGTTGCTGGAGCTTGTTCATTTTTCCAAGATCAACTTCTCGGAAACATCTGACGAAACCCGGGATATGGAGGGGGAAGTAGGCGTGATCTGGGGAAGTGCGGTAGACTCTACTCAATCCTTGTCATGTACAGTCACTCATATAAGTTCATGGATGTCCGGGTGTTTGAGAGAGAGATTTCCATTTCGCCCCTTTCTGGATGACAGGTGTCTGACAGTGCGAAACTGGCTAAATGTTCAACTACCATCTTACGTCACTATGCAGACCCGTTGTCCAGAAAGGGGTTGGATGGAATTCAGCTTTAGGCCCGGAGACATCCATGCACTTATATGAGTGACTATACTTCAGCTATGAACTACTACGCATGGATATCAAAATGACCTGGAAGATAAGCAGCTTTTTTCATCATTTTATTTTATCAATTCACAAAGGCGATTTAAGATTAGAATACTGGGAAGGAATATCAAGTAACTGTGTAAATAGCTGTCCTTTGGATAATGGAAAAGGTATAGAAGTGACTGTAAGATCATAGTGGAATATATGGTTTATTGAGAAAACTGTTAGTACAACAACATTGATATGAGATAAACAATTCGAATACAGTATGCGTGAATCAACTGTGTATTATAGAGCACAAGCTATTCTAATACACAAATAAACACAGAAAGTATTAGATATTTATATAAATGCTGTTTGGAAGTTGTTGGGTATAACTGGCTCAGAATGGGATTTGTTATCAGACCAAGAAACGTTTTGATGGTGAATATATTAGTGTTTATATAAGTTCCTCACTGGACGAGTGGGTCGCCTACTCGCCTATCAATCTGGTAGTCCGAGTTCGCTCCCCGCTGCCGCCAATGCGG
Source organism: Macrobrachium nipponense (assembly GCF_015104395.2). Classification (NCBI taxonomy): domain Eukaryota; kingdom Metazoa; phylum Arthropoda; class Malacostraca; order Decapoda; family Palaemonidae; genus Macrobrachium; species Macrobrachium nipponense. The sequence continues at coordinate 35,399,561 of NC_061102.1, read as the reverse complement.
AACTGGAGAAATTTATTTCTGGCGATTAGAAATTCATTTCTCGATATAATGCGGTTCGGATCCCACAATAAGCTGTAGGTCCCGTTGCTAAGTAACCAACTGGTTCCTAGCCACGTTAAATAAAAATCTAATCCTTCGGGCCAGCCCTAGGAGAGCTGTTAATCAGCTCAGTGGTCTGGTTAAACTGAGATATATTTAACTTCGGTCTGGTTGAACTAAAATATACTTAACTCTGGTCTGGTTGAACTAAGATAACTTTGGTCTAGTTGAACTTAGATATACTTAACTTTGGTCTGCTTAAACTAAGATATACTTCATTTTGGTCTGGTTGAAGTAAGATATACTTAACTTTGGTCTGGTTGAACTAAGATATATTTAACTTTGGTTCGGTTGAATTAAGATATATTTAACTTTGGTTTGGTTGAACTAAAATATACTTCACTTTGGTCTGCTTAAACTAAGATATACTTAACTTTGGTCTGGTTGAAACTGAAATATACTTAAACTTAGGCCTAGTTGAACTCATGCTTAACTTTGGTCTAGTTGAACTAAGATATACTTCACTTTGGTCGGGTTAAACTAAGATATACTTAACTTTGGTCTGGTTGAACTAAGATATACTTAACTTTGGTCTGGTTGAACTAAGATATACTTAACTTTGGTCTGGTTAAACTAAGATATACTTAACTTTTATCTGGTTAAACTAAGATATACTTGTGTTTGTATAAAAATAAGTAATTTTGGTTTCCCCAATACTGTTGTTTGCGTATATTCCTAATACACTCTTCGACACTACATCTGCAACATCGAGTGATGCACTACAATGCACCTCTATTGCACATGCTTTAACAGTCTTAGAGGACAAAGACTTTCCATTCATTAAGTCGTCTTTCGTATGTCATTTCCTTCATCCACCCCTTCCTTCGTACAACCTGCGAACGTGGAATAATAACAAATGAAAGCCGAGAGCGAACGAAAAATAGAAAAATGTCTGGAAGAAGTAAAATCCATCAAGTATATGCTGGAATAACAGGACATATAACCGTACTAAGAGATAATTGTTCCAGAAGAGGATTAACATACCTTAATCCTTACTGGAATATGCGCCGTAGGATCCAAAGCATAGCAAACATAATCCTCCACTCCACCTCCCACTCATTCCCCAACCCCCCTCTTCCCCCCTGCCCAACCCCAACCCCCCCTACATCTCTCCGATACACAACAGCTCCATCCAAGAATTAACCCGACCGTGTGCAGTTGTTCAAATCTATACCTGTCTTTCGGTATTGCTAACATTGTTAGCACTACCAAACCCAGAGTGTATTGTACGGATGAAAGCACGCACACAGACACAAACAATAACCTCCCCACCACCCGCCACCCCTCCCTTGCTGTGCATAATAATATCCGAAGCGATGTCTTAGCCATATAAAAACACTTTATTGGTAATCGTATTCCCCTTCCTGGTAGACTAAAACTTCCCTCCGCGTCGCTTAAACCAAGAATGACGTCTGATTAACCACCAGAACTGTGCTATTATTATTATTATTATTATTATTATTATTATTATTATTATTATTTACTTATTCTTCTATTTTTATTTTCTCTTCTTTCTGTGTTTCCTTTTACCTTGTCTTACTTCTTCCTAATGATCACCATAATATTCTTTGGAAGTTTGTATTCTGAATAATAATAATAATAATAATAATAATAATAATAATAATAATAATAATAATAATAATAATAATAATAATAATAATAATATAGTCGTTCTAAGGTGCCTCCGCAATAATAAAAATGTTAAAAGTTCGTGTATAATTTATAAAATCTTTATAATAGTTTTCGAACTCTTCCCTGGGTTCATCTTCAGTCCAAAAAATATATATATATATTTTTGGACTGAAGATGAACCCAGGAAGTGTTCGAAAGCTTTTATGAAGTGCTTATAAATTATACACGAACTTTTAACATGTTTTTTTTTTTTTTTATTATTGCGGACACCTTAGAACGACTATTATTATTATTATTATTGATTATTATTATTATTATTATTATTTTTATTATATATTATTATTATTATTATTATTATTCAGAGAATACAAACTTCCAAAGAATATTATGGTGTTCATTAGGAAGAAGTAAGACAAGGTAAAGGGAAAACACAGAAAGAAGAGAAAATAAAAATAGAAGAATAAATAAATAATAATAAAATAATATAATAAAATAATAATCATATAATAATAATATATAATAATAATCATAATATATATAGTTGTTTCAACGGCATTTAAACTTATAGAGAAGCCTCTCAATTCTTCTTATTATATTTGTCTCATCAGCATGTCGCTGGTA
>NC_061102.1:35389709-35392209 GCF_015104395.2 Macrobrachium nipponense | reverse complement strand
CTCATGATGGTTCTAGAATCGGCAGGAGTTTTTGTGGAACTTGACAGGCGTCCGGACGTGACGTGAGAAACGCCGCGATTTCTGATGCAATAACTCGTCTAGATACTTCTAAATCGTTCCGGTAATCTTGGGTGTCTGTGAGGTCGTGCTCTGACTCCCCGAAGGCCCCACCCCCAGAATGCCGTATAAATACGACGGACGAAGTAGGAGAAGGCATATCATCAGTTAATCACAGAGATCATTAGTAAGGGTTACAGATCAGATTATCAGTGAGATCATTCAGCAGCAGATATCATCCGAGAGGGATAAGAGAAAAAGGAACCGAATAAGGATCAGAGGAAAAGTCGCTCAAGAGTTGGCTGAATTCTGGTCAAGTCGTCTTCAGGAGTGGACGACCGAGTTATTTCGACGTTGAGCGAGACTTCGGAGAAGAGACGTTCTGCTAGAGGTTTTTGGGGGGTTCCTGTCCTTCAAGTATCAAGAGTAGACATTATTTTCTCCAAATAACGGAGGCAAAAGAAGGCGTCTACAATTAGAGTTCTCCTTTTGTGAAGCCATCACTTCGAGTTGCAAAACTGATTGGCAAGTACTTTCATTAACTCACTGTTCCCCAGTTCATGCAGTGTAAAATTTTACCTTTTTTATGTAAATAGGAGACACCATTCTGCATTTATCTTTGTTAGTAAGCTTGTAAATAAACCTTGTTGTGTTAGTGTTTCTTTCTATATTCGTATCCCCAGTTTCAACTGTTGGTGTTGAATTCTTTTTATTTATAATAATATCGAACCTGAAGCGAACCTCTTTCTCAGAGGCCGTAACACATGGAAATGAATTAACGAAAGCCTAAACTGATTGAAAATAATGAAGGAAATTAATTAACTAAAGCCTAAAACTGGTATAAATAATAAAGGAAATTAGTTAACTAAAGAGAGAAAGCAGTTGACCTATATACCTCTGGAAAGGAGGAAACGCTGTAAAAATAGTTATTCTGCTGTCAAAATTTGAAAACTGACACAAATAACTAAATAATCCACTTAAAAAAGATCATTAAGTATTTCATTATATTAACAATTCTATACATAATCATGCCTATAGTTATATATGACATATCATCAAATAAACCATTTTTTAAAAAATTATTAACTATTTTATTTTTAGCACAAAAAAATATTAAGTATTTCATTATATTAACAATTCTATACATAATCATACCTATAGTTATATTTGACACATATCATCAAATAATCATTTTTATAAAATTATTAACTATTTTATTTTTAGCACACAAAAATTATTAAGTATTTCATTATATTAACAATTCTATACATAATCATACCTATAGTTATATTTGACACATATCATGAAAATAACCATATTTGTAAAATTATCAACTATTTCATCTTTAGCACAAAATATCCTGAATAAAACCTGGTCATTTAATAATTCTTCAAGAGTGACAGGATAAGGTAATCCCATCTGATCTTCAGATAGTGTACGCAGGAATTTTGAAACTTGAATTCCGGGATAATTATCTGTTGCAAATTTTCGTGGAGGATCTCGAAAAACGAAGTTAGTCCGGATCAAACTTCTAAAGCCCTGATTGTATTTCCTACCGGATTCCCTTTGAGATCAAGTCTTACCTCGAAACCTTATGGAAATAACGATATTACCCTTGTTTTTCTCGGACTGTAATTTTAGTCTTCTGACGAGAGAACTATCTTGCCGGCATTGTCTGTCCGTCCTAACTTTTATCTGTGAACACTTTTTTTGTCTGCCCACAGGTCTTAAAAAACTACTGAGGCTAGAGGGCTGCAAATTGGTATATGTTGATCATCCATCCATCCAATCATCAATAAACACCACATTCCAGCTCTGTAGCTTCAGTAGTTTTTTATTTCATTTAAGGTTAAATTTGAACCATAATCGTGCTTCTGGTAATGACATGGACCAGGCCACCAACTAGTTCGTTGTTTAAGTTTCAATGGGACGCGGCTCATACAGCATTTATACCGAACCCCACCACCGACAGATAGATCTATTTTCTGTGGCCTTGATGATACGATGAAGAAAAACCTATATTGCGGGGAAGGTAATTTAACGCATTTTTTTAATAGTCTTTAATCTGCTTTGTTTGTATTTCGTTATCGTCCTATTTAATTAACACTTTCAATTTTCTTACACCCTAGCTCTGTATTCTACCCCGGTTCACATAATCACTTATAATTTCCTCGACGATTCAGTCTTACATTTTCTACAAACGAGGAAAGAAAACGGCACCAAGAGTACGAATAAAAATAAAAACAAAAATTAAGGTACTTAAGAGACCTGCGGCAGTGAAAAAAATGACTTGAAATTTCCTCCAGCTTATGCGTCACGAAACGTCAAAACCATAAACTCGGCTGTTGGGTCATTTCCCCTTTGGTTTTATATTTATTAACTGTCATAAATATGAAATGTATTTAACCTCCCGTGCATGCTTGACCTTTGACGTTCGTAGTGT
>NC_061102.1:35374709-35384709 GCF_015104395.2 Macrobrachium nipponense | reverse complement strand
TTTCCTTCTTTAGCTCTCCCCTCTGTAGCCATGCCATTTGTCATCGCTGGCTAGTTCTTTAGTCTGTCTCATGTATTGTCCGTGCATTGGTTTGTTGTGCCAGTCCTCTGTTCTGTCTGTCATTCTCCTGTGTCTGTATATTTCTGGGTCTTCGTCTACTTTTATTAGTCCTTCTTCCCATGCACTCTTTAGCCACTCGTCTTCACTGCTTTTCAGATATTGTCCCAGTTCTCTGTTCTCGGTGTTTGACGCAGTCCTCTATACTTAGTAGTCCTCTCCCTCCTTTCTTTCGTTTTGTTATGTTAAGTATCCGGGTCCGTATTTGGCTTCTTGGGTGGTAGTGCTTTGTGTATTGTCATATGTTTCCTGGTTTTTCTGATCTATGCTGCTAGCGGAGTTCTGCCTTCGTCCATTCGACTATTCCTGCGCTGTATCTGATTACTGGCACGCCCATATGTTTATGGCTTTTATCATATTTCCGGCGTTGAGTTTTGACTTGAGTATCGCCTTGAGTCTCTGCATATATTATTTCCTTGATCGTGTCCTTCATCTCTGGTGTTTTATATCCCCACCTTCCATTATTCCCAGGTATTTGTATCCTGTCTCATCTATGTGTTTGATGTTGCTCCCATCTGGTAGCTTTATCCCTTCAGTTCTCGTTACTTTGCCTTTTTGCATGTTGACTAAGGGGCATTTTTCTATTCCAAACTCCATCCTGATGTCCCCCGATACAATCCTTACAGTCTGGATTAGGGTATCTATTCCTTGATGCTCTTACCATACAGCTTGATGTCGTCCATGAACATCAGATGGTTGATTCTGTTGCCTCTTTTCTTGAGTTGGTACCCGGCATCCATCTTCTGTAGTACTTTTGTCATTGGGAAATTCATGGCTACTACGAAGAGTAGTGGGGACAGTGAGTCTCCCTGGAAGATCCCTCTCCTGATATTAACCTCTGCTAGTCTTATTCCAGAGCTTGTAAGTATTGTATTCTAGTTGCGCATTGTATTTTTGAGGAAGCTGGTGGTGTTTTCCTCAGCCCCATATATTTTCAGGCATTCTATTAGCCATGTGTGTGGTATCATGTCGAAGGCTTTCTTATTGTCTATCCATGCCATGCTAGGTTGTTTTCCTTCTCCTACTGTTCTTCATTACCATTTTGTTTATCAGGAGCTGGTCCTTTGTGCCCCTACACTTCCTTCTGCAGCCTTTCTGTTGGTGGGGGATGGTGTTTGTCTCCTCTAGGTAATTGTATAGCCTTTCACTGATGATACCTGTTAGTAACTTCCACATTATTGGTAGGCAGGTGATAGGCCTGTAGTTACTGGCTATATTTCCCTTACTCTTGTCTTTTTGTACTAAGGATGTTCTTCCTGTGGTCATCCATTTGGGTGCATGGTGATTTGAGGTACAATGCTGGAGTTGTTCTGCTATTCGTGGGTGTAGGGCCTTGAAGTTTTTGAGCCAGTATCCATGGACTTCAACGGGACCTGGGCTTTCCAGTTTGGCAATTTTCTTTAGTTGGTGTCTGACTGTGTCTGTCGTGATGTCTGTGAATCTTTGTTTTATTCTCCCTGTTTCTTCTTCCTTGACTTCCTTATTATTATTATTATTATTATTATTATTATTATTATTATTATTATTATTATTATTATTATTATTATTATTATTAATTATTATAAATAACATGGGCCATAAAGATGTCGAAATACAGAACGATAGACCATAACCAGAAAACATGTATAGTTTTTCACATAAAATACACTGCAGTAAGACTAAACTTCAGAGGTATCTTTTTACCAAGATTTCAATAAACCGTCATCATTATTTTTTTTTCCTCTACGGACGCGAAAGTAAATACAGTATCCAGATATTTCCTTCTACGGAGCAGAAAGTAAAATACATATCCAGATCTTAACACAGCGATCCTATGTCAACATACTCTCTCTCTCTCTCTCTCTCTTCTCTCTTCTTACACTCGAGGCATCAATTCTAACAACGTCTGGTGTCGAAGGATTTCCAGATTCCTGTGGAAATTCCTGAGGGTCTGGAATGTTTCTTTAAACAATAGTTGTTCAGCAAGTTTGTACAGACCGTCTAGCTTATATCCCCAAAAATATTTATACCGAGTGTAGCTCTTGGGATTTAACCGCCGTGTAAAGACGGACTCCATTCTCATTTCAAGTTCTCTGTTCAAGAAAAAAACTATTTGTGCCGGCTTTGTCTGTCCGCCCGCCATTTTTATGTCCGTCCTCAGATCTTACAAACTGCTAAGACTAGAGGGCTGCACATTGGTATGTTGTTCGTCCACACCCTCCAATCATCTAGCATACCAAATTGCAGCCCTCTAGCCTCAGTAGTTTGTATTTTATCTAAGGTTAAAATTAGCCATAATTGTGCTCTTTGCAACGATATAGGACAGGCACCACCGATTAATAAATATCCATAATACGAGTGATATATATCTGGCATTACATTCCCTGTTTTTATTTTCACCTTAGACAATCAGGTAGATGAAGCAAAAAAAAAAAAAAAAAAAAAAGCTCGAAACAGTGTAAACGAGTCTAATGACTCCATGATACGAATTCAGACTGAAGAAAAAGAGCGAGAGTGAAGGGAAGTGATGGAAGGAGAGAGAGAGAGAGAGAGGATGAGAGAGAGAGAGAGAGAGAGAGCACATGCAAATTATACTCGGGATGCGTTCCAGCTTGACACGAACCAGGATATGTCACTTTACCCAGATATCAGTAGAGGAAACCGAGTTCTCCGAAAACGTTCTCACGCGATGCTGGATTATCGTGCACCAAATATTTGGCTTGTGTTGTGTATGAGACCAGGAATTCGTGGTGGGGCAAGTTCAAGTTGCCCTTGCAACAGAAGCAATACGATTTCAGGCTAAGTCTCTCAAGTTTTCCTTCGTTAACCCTAATCCACACAATACTATCTGATATCAGTCAGTCCTTTTTTTATTTTATTTACTCTTTCTTACTTTCTAACAAGTGATCTCTTCTTTCTATTTCCTGCTACCTTCTGTTACATCTTGCAGATGAAACCATATTCTTTGCAGACCGGCAATTGCAAGTCACTTTCTCTGTAGGCTTGTTTCATGTTAATAGGGTTCATCTCCTGAATAATAATAATAATAATAATAATAATAATAATAATAATAATAATAATAATAATACTAATAATAATAATAATAACTATTCAAATACTAATATCTCCAAAATTATTTAAGATAAAAGGAAAATTCATGCGGCAGATAAAGCCTCACATCTTTACATTTCATCCAATATAAGATCTATTTTAAGATATTCATCATTTCACATTTAAATTATGTTACCCTTTAAATACCACCCATTCGAATTGGAGGCTGGGATAGCCCCTCCCCCTCCCCCAAATAAATAATAAATATATAAATAAATAAATAAATAAATAATAATAATACTAATAATAATTATATTATTACTATTATTACTATTATTACTATTATTATTATTTTATATTATTATTATTATTATTATTATTATTATATTATTATTAACCAAGGATCCCCTGTAACGAGGCTATAATATTGAAAATTATGTAAAGTATAGCTTTGTTTAACCAGACACTGAGCTGATTAACAGCTCCCCTAGGGCTGGCCCGAAGGACTTGATATTTTTTTACCGTGGCTTTGAACCAATTGGTTAGCTAGCAACGGGACCTACAGCTTATTGTGGGATCCGAAGCCCATTATATAGAAAAATGAATTTCTAATCGCCATAAATACATTACCTGATTCCGCGTTGGCAGATCGGGGGAATCGAACACACGACTACCGAAATTGGTAGGTGAGCACGAGACCACTCATCAAACGAGGAACAAATACTGAGATTTAAAAGTTCACATCATTGTTAAAATTATTTATTCTTTTTTAACTGTTTACATAAATACCTTTAACACAATTGTGGCTTTTAATTATAAAATAAAAATAATGATTAAGGACTTTTGCTTCGTGCTACAAATATATCCGGAATGAATTTTTCTTTGAAGATGTTTTTTGACCCAGCGGAGGAAAACAGGAAACTGCGAGAGTGTCCTTTATATTTGAATTATATCACCACAACAGAATACATGACCTCAATCCCAATCACAAGATATATCCCCACTACAACCCCCCTCCCCCTCCCCAACAACGAAAAGAAAAAGAATAATTTGTTTTCAGTAATATATCCGGCCACCATTTCCGTTGGCAACATATCCAAAATTGGGTTACAAATAAATAAGCCGATTTTCCAAAAAAACCTTCTGATAAAATGTGTAAATCTTAACACACACGCGCGCTTGCGCAAAACATACACCTTTAATTAACGAGAAAATATTGGAGTCCTTAAACCTTATCAGACCTATGTGGACCAGCTAGATCAATCAATGATTTGTATTTATATGCATATATATATATATATATATATTATATATATATATATATATATATATATATATATATATATATATATATATATATATATATGCATATATATATATATATATATATATATATATATATATATATATATATATATATATATATATATATATATATATATATTATGGATCATTAAACTTTTAGAGCGATTGCTTTTTTTGGCCGCTACAGGAGATTAATCTGAAAAAGCCAAGAGGAAAATTCGCGTGATTTTTCACGTATTAAAAGAATAATATCAATGTCCATTCTTGTTGATTATTGTACGGAATGCTGTCCTTATTCTCTCTCTCTCTCTCTCTCTCTCTCTTTCTCTCTCTCTCTCATCTCTCTCTCTCTCTCTGGATTTTGTCTTTAGTAATATGATTACGAGCGAAGCAAAGTATTACTGGAATAAGGGCTCATTTCTGGCGGACTGACACAGCCCGGCATGACCTGGACATGGCCTAGCACGACCTGCCAGCCCGGCATGGCCCGTTCCCCTAAAGGAGGGCTGGACACTTGCATGACTTTGTATCACGCATTGGCACGAACTCGGTCGTACCAGTGCGCAAACTAGTCGTAAACTCTCATGAAGTGTTCGGAAACTCTTCGTGAGTGCATCACTTGTCGAGACGAAAGTTTTGAAATGTTTCAAAATTTTGGCACGACAATTTGTTTATTAATTGCTGTGAATATTTTATCAGTTCATTTGAGCCTCAGATTCTTGGTTCGAGAGTTTTGTATTGTTGTGCGTCCCCCACCGAATGTTGTTATTTGCTAATTGGTACTCCGCCCATGAAAAATTCTCTTTACTTTCATGTACGAGTGCTTCGGTAGTTTCATCTTCTGCCTCCTGCCACGTTGGACTATTTCAGAGGCGATTTACATATTTTTCGTCTGGATGGAGGGAAGATGCTTCCTTGGCTCTCCTGTAGAGAAGTTCTCGCCCTTTTTCACGTCCCGTTGATCAGTGTGGCGATCACCACCTTGCACCATTGCTCTGCTTACGTATATTTTTGTTGGAAGTCTTGCTTCGAGGGGACTCGTCTGCTGCTAATGCATCAATGTCCTTGGATGCATACACCTGTACCCCCTTTTGTGGCTGCGGTTGCGTTCTTGTGCTTCCAAGGTGTACCGAGACCATCGTCATCGTCCATGTCTTGAGTCCTCTCGACTAGTTATGATGACGCCTCTAGAATCATCCTACAAACGGCCGTTGTCTCGAGATCTTCTGAGAGTCGTTAGGAGGCCTTTGGTCGTGAAGAAGAGTAAGCTTCCGATTATGTGTGTTCCTTTTGATCCAAGAATAGACTCATTTCCTTTTGTGGTTGAGCAATAGTGTCCTGGGACGACTAAAACGGAGTGCCATCGAAACTATCACTCGTTTGCTAAACTGCTTCAGTGCTGAGATCGTGTTTTTGTCCGTACCGTGGGAACAACTATATATATATATATATATATATGTAATGGTACTTACTGTAAATATTGTGTTCAGTTAGGTTAAGAATTCTTTCTTTCTTAATCTCTCACTTATTACTGACTTAGTGCGGAAGTTGTTTTTCTCCCTTCTCCTCGACACTTTCTTCAAACTATCATTTGAGTGAAGGTTAGCTGTGAGTCTGAATGGGAGTTGTAATGTGTATGTGACTCTGCCCTCAGCCAATAATTCGAGGATGTGTGCAAGTAAACTTCTTGTAATAAATTTGGATTTTTACGTTCGTTTTTCAATTACCCACTCAATAAAGTGTATTTTATTGTCTGTATTGCTGGTAAACTTACTCTTTAGCCTACAAGCTATCGTAGTAAAAGCAATTTTGTTGGAAGGCCCAGTAAATGCCTGGACAAATTATTTTAAATATAAAGTAAAATTAAGTGTTTTTGTTAAATATCTCATCAGAATAACAGTGTTTCTAACTATATATATATATATATATATATATATTATATATATATATATATATATATATACAATATATATATATATATATATATGTATATGTATGTGTACTATATATATATATATATATATATATATATATATATATATATATATATATATATAATATGTATATATATATATATATATATATATATATATATATATATATATATATATATTCTATATATATATATATGGTATATGTATGTGTACATATATATATATATATATATATATATATATATAATATATATATATATATATACTATACATATATATGTATGATATATATATATATATATATATATATATATATATATATATATATATATATATATATATATATATATATATATATATAAATGCATAGAGCACGTCCACAAAAGGGGCCACTGACTTGGAATTCAAGATTCCAAAGAATATTAGTGTTCATTAGAAAGAAGTAAGATTAAATAAAGGGAAATACATTGAAAAAGAAGATCTTACTCATTAAAAGAGAAAAAATAAACGAACAATTAATAAATATATAAAAACCTATGCAATTTATTGAAATGCAAGAACTGTATTAGGGAGGCAGGAAAGCGGATTAAAAAGCAGATAACAATAGAACAAAAGAAAATGCACAATTGGAAAAGGAAACAAAATGCTCTGAAAGGAACGAAAAGAAATTGAAGCCCATTCAGGAAGGAAGCAAAGGGGACTGATAACGCTGCTAAAGATCTGGATTGCTGTCCACAGCCGGATGCTTCTGCCACAGAAAGAACCGACCCGGATATTAGATGCAACTGACATCTCGGCACCAGCTGTCTTTTCTCTCAGTGCAATATCCTTTTCAATTTCTAAACAAAACACATCGCTACTCTGCATTTGAAGAAACAAGCTTTTTGCCCCTGTGTGGGGGTGGTTGGAGGGGGCATTCCTAAAGCTGGCAGTAAACGAAAGATTAAGATAACAATTATTTTCCTACCATATCTGAAAAAAAATTAAGATAAAAATTATTCCTAACATATCTATATAAAAATTAGGATAAAATTATTTCCTAGCATATCTATAAAAATTAAGATAAAAATTAATACTCTCTAGCATTTCTGTATAAAAATTAAGATAAAAATTATTTTCCTAGCATATCTGTATAAAAATTGAGATAGAAAATATTTACCTAGCATACTGTATAAAAGTTAAAAAAGATAAAAATTATTTCTAGCAATATCATTTATAAGATAAAAATTATTTTCCTAGCATATCTTTAGTTATAAAAAAGCCAGTATAACAATTAAGATAAAAAATATTTCCTACTATATGTATGAAAAATTAAGATGAAAAATCATTTCCGAGCATATCTATAAAATCTAAGATAAAAATTACTTCCTAGCATATCTGCATAAAAAGCGAGATAAAAATTATTTCCTAGCATATCTGTATAGAAATTAAGATAAAAATTATGTCCTAGCATATCTGGATAGAAATTAAGATAAAATTATTTCCTGGCATATCTGTATAGAAATGAAGTAAAAATTATTTCTCAGCATATCTATATAAAATTTAAAATAAAAATAATTTCCCAGCATATCTATATAGAAGTAAAGATGAAAATTATTTCCTAGCATATCTACGTACATAAAATTTAAGATAAAAATGATCCTAGCATATCTGTAGTAAATTTAAGATAAGATGATTTCATAGCATATCTATAAAATTTAGATAAAATGATTTCCTGGCATATCTGACCAAGTGTCGCCTTGTCAAAACGGAATATAATGCAAAGTGGCTGAAACCATTCTTGTATATTTCAAGAACATTCCTCTTTCCTATGATGGATATAATTTTCTCAATAGGGCCTTCTACATTCTTCTTCTTCTTCTTCGTTTTCCCTACGGCCTAAAAAACAGTCGTGAATTACCTCTTAGATCTGCCTTTCCCATTCATTTCCATTCAGGAGAATTTATTGCTGACTTGTTGGATCCCCAGCCCTTCCTTAACCCACTTTCTGGAACCACACATCTCGGGGACTTCTTTTGCAGCCTCCTTCGACCCCTTTCTTTATTACTTTTACTGTAATTTCCGTCTCATATCCTCTTTCGTCCATCTGACTTTCCACTTTCCCGAAACTTTTGTTTCATGAGGCAACTACGAGAGTTCCCTGCCCCTGTCACGCCTTCAAATCTCCTTTACTATCAATTTTCCTTACAGTGCTGAATGACCCTACAGGTCCCAGCGTCGGGTTTTTGGAATAAATTTTATACCCATTCCATTTCCAAACATTTACTATTGAGATGGCTTTGTCTGTCTGTCCGTCCGCCCGCCCTCAGATCTTAAAATCTACAGAGGCTAGAGGGTTGCAGATTGGTATGTTGATCATCCACCCTCCAATCATCAGACATACCAAATTGCAGCCCTCTAGCCTCAGTAGTTTTTTTTTTTATTCAAGGTTACAGATTTACAGAACAAAGTGGTATTAAAAAATACCATTTCTTATTAAATTCAATAAATTCATAAAAATACTCTTGGAAAGTAATGTTAAGTGATTAAATTCAATAGAAATACTATTTTGACCCATTTGAAAAGGGTTTTGTGTGTGTGTGTGTGAGTGTATTTATACACATACACACTCAAAATACTTACATATAATAAAAATATACAATACATATATATATATATATTATATATATATATATATATATATATATCTATATATATATATAGATATATATATATATATATACACTCACCTTTTTCAAATGGTTTCAAAATAGTCCTTTTGATTCAATTTCATCACTTCACATTATACCCCAAGTTTTTTTCTTTTTTATTATTATCATGCCTCAGCCGAAATGTTTTTCAAAATATTTTCAAACAAGTGCATCAAAGCTTTTGCTGATTTTTTTACAATAGGGCGTAAACTGTACCCACTATGGCTGATGGATTTCATTCAGTTTCACGATGGTATTTCAATGTCTGTGGGAAATAAAATGCCTGTACCAATAAACACCCTGTGGCTTTGAAGAATCTCTTTTTTTTTTTTTCTAATACTGAATATTAGGCCAAATTGTGTATTATCAGAATGTGTAGTATTAAGTAAAGCACAACTCATTTTGCTACACAGAGAGAACAAAAATAAAATATATACCTGTTAGTCGGCACTGCGTCCGATGTTGTGCAGTAACTTTGAAATATTTTTAATTAATCACTAGCCATTATGGTAAACTCTTCATGTAATGGAATATTGGTAATAGTTGGTGAATATATTCATTTTTTAGAATTTTTGATAGGCGTCAAAAAATTTAATCTCTCTCTCTCTCTCTCTCTCTCTCTCTCTCTCTCTCTCTCTCTCTATATATATATATAGTATATATATATATATATATATATATATATATATATATATATATATAATATATATATATATAGATATATTATATAAATATATATATATATATATATATAATATATATAATATATATATATATATTATATAGAGATATATATATATATATATATATATATATATATATATATATATATATATATATATAATATATAAATATATATATTTATATATATATATATATATATAGATATATATATTATATATATATATATATATATAATATATA
>NC_061102.1:35359709-35367209 GCF_015104395.2 Macrobrachium nipponense | reverse complement strand
CATTGACAAAGGACTGACACATAGTATTAGAATTCACGAGAATATATACTACAAAGACAGTACTGACGAACATACACAACTGTTTGAGACTGCAGATCCACCCACAGGCAGATGTCAAGGTAGGAGTGGCTATCAAAAATCAAGTGGCTAAAATTTACAATAAATTCTCAAGGGATACTACCGCTTAGGATACAACAAATCCACACCTGACAGGTGTCAGGAGGCGGGGTTGAACATCTCATTACCACTACTGCCCCCTTTACTGTGTTTACAAAATATAATAATCCTATTTTTCATATATCTCTACAGCCTACCTTAAAATTTTAAAAACAGTTTACACATTTCTTTTGATATTAAAGGATCAAGTTTTTATACATTCCTTGACTGATGTTCATATTATTGTTGTTAACTTCCCTTTATAAAACTAGATTCAATGATATTCCTTTCCAATGCATTATATGAAACACACCAGCTTTTTTGCCCCATTCCCAGTTAATAGCATGATTGTTCTCACTAACATGTACAAATATACCACTATTTCCCTGTGCATATCTCACACATTGTTTTATGATGTTCTATTCTTTTTTCCAGTGCTTTTCCCGTTTGACCAATGTAAAAGTTTGTCACAAGACTTACACGGAATTTTATATACACATCCTTTAGCATTGTTATGGTAGTTCTTAGTAAGTACCTGTTTCATTGTTTATTATTTTTAAAAACTACATTAACACCAAAATTCTTCAGGAGATGTGGGATATCTTTCATATTACTGTTATAAGGTAGTACAAGCAAAGTTTTGTTGTTGTAAGGTTCTTTTTTATTTTGATACATGGTCTTTTTTGCCGCTTTTAATGCATTGTTTTGTACATTATCTGGATATTTTAGTTTCTTGCCTGCATTCCGAATCTTATCTATCTCCCCATATATATTGTTGGCTACATACACGTAGTGCTCTTAAAAAACATGGATGCAAACACTGATCTTTTAACCTTATTGTTTTGTCCAGAATAGAAATGTACATAGGAAGAAATATTAGTAGGTTTTCTGTAAACACTATACTTAAACCCACTACTATTTTTTCTCCGTATGAGGACATCCAAACAGGGTAGGCATTCATCTTTTTCTATTTCCATAGTAAATTTAATTGATGGTACTAATTTATTTAACCTGGCAAAAAAGTTATTTACATCTTTCGTTCCCTGGCCATACACAAATTATGTCGTTAACATATCTCAAAAACCAAGGTACATTGCGTGGAATTATATTATTTAAAATTTTATTTTCAAAAAATTCCATATATAAATTACTTAGCACTGGGGACAGAGGGTTTCCCATTGCCATACCAAAAATTTGTGAGTAGAATTTCCATTGAATTCAAATTTACAGTCTTTAACACATAATTTTATTAGTTCAATAAGGTGCTTTTCGAAAATGGAATATCTAGTTGTTTGTTTTCTAATGATTCCGATAGAAACTCCAATAAATCATCAATAGTATCTCTATTCACAAAAGTGCCTATTGATGATTTACCTGGAGTAATCGATAACTGCTTCGTACCACAAACCCCCAGAACATCAGGGACAATTCTCCCCAGGTTTCGTCAAGTTTCTGTGACCCGTTTATTCCAAAATTGGACATGAGTTTATCGTCGATTTTAATAAATCATGAAATGCAAAATGAAAATATTGTGTTGATTTGCATTCAATGTTTTTTTTCTTGTTTAAAGAATGAGAGAATCCTCAAACTTTTTTTTTTTTTTTTGGGGGGGTTTTTTTTTTTTTTTGTCAAATGTAGCAAAGAAAAATTAATATGTAATCAATATTCTAGATAACAACTTGAGAAAAGGTTTAGTACCAGGAGACTCTCTCTCTCTCTCTCTCTCTCTCTCTTCTCTCTCTCTCTCTATCTCTCTCTCTCTCTCTACTTCAGAGGTTAGGTACAATAATATAGACTATTCAATGGTATCAGAAGTTTGTAAATCAAGAGTTTACAAATAATACAAAAGAAATAAATTACCAAAAAAAAAAAAAAAAAACCCTAGACGTCAAAAGAAAAAAAGCAGCAAAACTATTTTTTTAGCTTTTATTTTTGGAAAACCAAAGGACGGCAGACTTCCTCACGATGCACCCTTATAATTTTTTTTTTTTTTTTTTTTTTTTTAAACAATGTACCTGAAACACATTGCTAAAATGTTAGGTTGTCGTCAGGATCCTTAAAATAATTTCAAAACTTTAAATCCTTATGTTTACGAATGCCAAAAGTATTTTGATCAATCAGTCACGATACCCGTAAAGGTTTATCAAAAACGAGGCGTGATCCGACCTCCAGGTACTCGGGGCGCTTGCTAAATTCTACGGTCAAATATAGCGTTTTTTTCACCAACGAAATCATACTATAATGGGCGTAATGTCTGTCTGTCTGTCTGTCATTCAATCACGGCCAAACGGCGGTCAGATGGGAATGAATTTTGGCAGGGTTATGGTGGGGACCCCTAAGATGGTTTGTAATGGGGTTTCATCCAACCTACCCCCCTCCTTGTAGGGGGTGGGGGTGAGAAAGGATTCCCTGAAACGGAGCTGTTTCTGGCCGTGAAACGAGGCTGGTTATTCCCTTAGACTTAGTTACTTTACAATTTTTCATACATAATTTCTGTACAATTTCCCCGGAGAAAGTCGCGAATATTTCAGCTTGGACACAATAGAAGATAAAAATTATTATCAATATCCGCAAGATTTTTTGAACAACTTAAATCCATCGGGACTGCCAGTGCACAAATAACGTTGAAGAAGAACTGCCCGGTAATGTTGCTTCGGATTTTCGATCCTGCCAATGGACATTGCAACGGAACGAGGTACACCATTATGGAGCTAAACTCCCACGTCATCGAAGCAGTGATAGCAACGGGCCCTCACACCGGCAAACGTCTGTTCATCCCCTGGATTCCTCTGATGCCTTCGGACAACCAGTTTTCCATTCCAGTTACGGCACAGGCAGTTTCCCATCAACCTGGCCTTCTCATTCACTGCAAACAGTCGCAGGGCCAGACTTTGATTGTGTTGTGTGTTTCTTTCTGCCGTCACCCATGTTCACGCATGGCCAACTGTATGTAGCGATGAGCAGAGCAACTGACTCTGCCAACTTGAAATTAAGTTGTGGACAAACTGATAATATTGTGTAAAGAGGTTCTGTAGTAGGTATATAAAAATCGCCCTTATTTTTAATATTGCTGAACAAATAATACATATAAATTTTTCACTTCTGCACCCGATTTATCACCCATCGTAGATGGGTCAGTTTGCTAGTTAAAATAATTACGCTATATTTTATATTAGACATAATCTTCCTGTACCGTTTAACATGCATATTATTTATCTTTTACATCTTCATTCTAATAATCATCATAAATATCCTATCCTGAAATTCCTGCATCTTTAACTCAAACGCGAAACACCCTTTCAGACCTTTTTAAAAGGCTTTCCTACCCACCTCCCCCCACCCCCACAACAACAACAAAGTATTTTGTATGCTTACTCCCCGAGTAAACAAAAATACACATTGATCTGAAATGATTGAGGGCTTGTCTCCTAATGTCCAGAAAGGGGACATAATCTCACCACCCATTTACCCGGAAAGAGCTCGGTATGTGTACCATATGTGTATCTCAGTATATGAGTACACTTCAGCAACAAAGGCGTTCAGGTTTCGCAACAAAGCCTCGCTGGGAAACTCCTCCACCTACGAGAGCCAAATACCATAGTGCATCACATTCTCTGGATATTCGGTGTGCACTGACCTTGGGAAGGGAAACCCGTCCTTGGAAATATTCGAGTTGGCGAGACAGACTTGCCATCCTATGCCTCGTGCTTGAGTTACGAGCTTTTGTTTGCTTCGTTCTTAAGTTACGATCTTCTGCTTCGTACTTATGTAACAGTCTTCTGTTTCGTTCTTATGAACTTATTTTTGTACTTAAGTTACGATCTTTTCTTTGCTTAGGTTACGATTCTCTGCTCAGTTCCAAGTTCCGATTTTGTTTGTTTCGTACTTAAGTCACGATCTCTGCTTTGTACTTAAGTTACGATCTTCTACTTCGTACGTAAGTTACGATCTTTTTTTTGTTAGTTTTCTTAAAGTTACGATCGTGTTTTGTTTTTGCTTCGTATTTCAGTTACGAGCTTTTGTTTGCTTCGCAATCAAGTTACGATCTTCTACTTCGTAAGTAAGTTACGATCTTCTGTCTAGTTCTTAAGTTTCGATCTTTTGTTTGCTCCTTACTTAGGTTACAATCCTCTGCTTCGTACTTAAGTTACGATCTTCTACTTTGTACGTAAGTTACGGACGCTAATTGCTGATGAAAACATACCTTGATAATTGTGTCGTAGATGGAGAGGTTAAAGGTATATTGGAAATCCGAAAAAAAGTCACTGAAGGACAAAGTTAAGATTTTTAAAATGTAAATTTTTTACCTGATCATCTGAAGCTAAAAAAAAAAATGAATATTAAACCTGAGAAATATCCTGACGAGTTCAAACAAATTACAGGACACCAACAACATGAATAAATACCAGATCATCCAAATAAAAAGTATGGAAATACCAGCCAATTTATCATAGCTTCGTTAAACATTTTAGATGCTCTCCCCTTAGCACTAAAATGGAATATTTGGTTGGTGTCAAAAGCAAAGCCGAGAGGAAATGAAATCTAGAGCCGGAAGGGGTTCGTTCAGCAAGTAGCTGCAGATTTAATCCGCTGGAAATTCTACTTGAACGTCCACCCTCGTTAAGCTGAAAGAGAGACAAATGGAGGAGCACTCACTCGGGTTTCTTCAGTTTCCAAAGAGTTCCAGTTATTACTTGATGGTCCTTCTGTCTGGAAAAGAGGGCGGTAACCTGGACTCCAGCATGACTGAGAGAAGTGATTTCGAATCTGCGTACAGTTTATAGAAATTAATTTGAAATTCTGTAGGTATATGGGTGAGTTTGTTGTCAACAGAATCCTTCTTCTGATCATGAAATGGATTTCGTATAATTCGTAGACCGTCAGAGATGTTAAAATTCCGTGAAATCGTCTGAGAATCCAATCCAATTCCCTCGCGGGAATAGAACAAGGCATGCTTTTTCCTAATCACCTTTGATCATTCTGCGGAAGAATAATGGAGTCCTCTGTGATGATCACAGTCTTGGCAAAATGTCAGTCTCATAAGCAGTTTGTATTTCACCGATGGAGGCTGCAACAGCCTCTCAATCGTTTTTCTCTATTCTTCTTATTCTTCCGGCCCTTTCCGTCTTTCTTTCTTCCACGGGGATATTCCTCACACAACTTCGTGTTGAATGGAATTGGTGGTGGTATTGGAGACTAATATTTTAATTTGCATTCATTGCTTACAAAAGATCAGAAACACATTCTATCTTGGCGTCTTTAGGTTAAGTAAATAACAATCGAGTTGGTGTGTGTGTGTGTGTGTGTGTGTTTGTGTCTAACCTACTAACCTACTGTAACGTACCTAACCTAAACCTAGGGGCAACACTAGCATACACATCTCATAAATTCGCCGACCGGGAAATTCCTGAACAAGGTAAGGTCATGTGTTTCGTGGCAATTATCAACGCTGGCGATTCATCCATGTTTCAACTCCTGCTTTGCATTCAAAATGGAGTCCATTAAATGGACTAAATTATTCCATGCCTTGACAATTCCAGCGCGAGCATGCGTGCGCCATTTAACTAATTGCTGGAATACGTACTTTGCATGTTTTCGTTTATGGAATGATATTATGTTTTAACTGTATATATGTATATATATTGTACACACACACATACATACATACATACGTACATACATACATACATAAATCGTGTTTCTGTAAATAAACAAAAGAGTGAAATGCTATTATACGCCACAAGCAATTTAACATTCCACTTTTCGAATGGAATCCGCAAGTATTCAAGTATTATCTTAAGTAAGGCATCGACCTGCATGCAAATCAGGTTCTCGTATGGAAGCACTAAAGATAGGAGATCACACTGAAAATTAAAAGTAAAAATAAGTAAAAAAAAAATCATGCACGGAAGAATACACTCAAGACGATGCAGAGAAGAATGAAGGTCCCTCAATACCTTAGAGAAATCGAGATAGAAAGTGTAATGGTTCTAATTGTTGTATAGAGAATTGCAAGCTGAATAAGTCAGTAGTAATATAATACAATTTTCGCTTACTCGGGGAGTAAGCTTACAAACTACTTTTTGTTGTTGTTATTGTTGTTGTTGAAAGGGGTCTAGGGAGGAGCCTAAAAAGATCTGGAAAAAGGTGTTTCGCGTTGAGTTAAATATACAGGAATTTAGGATAGGATATTTACGATTTATTCATTAGATTGAAAATGTAAAAAAAAAAATAATAAATAAATAAAAAAGAACGTATTTATTTTATTTTAACTTCAGTTGTGAAATCACTTGCCTCGACTTTGATAAAGGGTAACGAAACCCCCTTACATATGCTTGAAATATTTCGTAAATTATTATATTATAATAAAAAATCCCTCACGTATGTATGTTGCGACACATTCATTATCTCCTGTTTTAACTTGAAATTACAACGAAATATCTATATTTCGGAGGTAAATACATTAAAAAGCATTATTACATATCTCTCTAATTTAAACAAAACCTATCATTGACCTAGAATTCCAAAATGAATAAGCACACTGTCGAGAATGTATGAAGCACCACTCGGATATTATGATAATGATTGCAAAAATCAGTCATGATAATATAATTTGTGATAATACTTGAATCAATGAAGTCACGGATGATAGATTTGCCCATCCAAAAAATTAGATGATTCTATATAAGAAAAGAATACTATATATATATATATATATATATATATATATATATATATATATATATATATATATTATATATATATATATATATATATATATATATTATATATATACATACATACATGCATATATAAGCAAATACCACATGAAAATCATGGGTAAAAAGTCAGTACCAAGCGCTTTCATTCACTTTTTATTTGATTTTTTATTTTTTCCGCCCCGACAATGCCTGAGTAAAGGTGTTGAAAGTACTTGGTATATACCAGCTTTCTGTCCATTTTGACAAAAATCTTGTGGATTTCCGTTTATATAATGAAGTCAAGTGCATCTACTGTGATTTTTTTACACACACACACACACACACACATATATATATATATATATATATATATCTATATATATATATATATATATATATATATATATATATATGTCAGTTCAATCCTTTTTGATATGAATTTACTTATTAAACAAAAACATATTTAAGTCAAGGAAGATGTAAATCCAAGTTGCAAAATCATTTCATTAATAATTTACAACTAACATTCAATGAATTGGCACTGACAGGGGGGAAAGTGAGGTGAATGCATTGAAAACCATCATCACGGAAGTAATGATGAACATACAGGGTTAATTCAATATACAAAATGTCCAATAATAAC